>NC_077231.1:138649979-138949979 GCF_027887165.1 Monodelphis domestica | reverse complement strand
AGAAAGAGACAAAAATAAAATAACCACTTCCCTCAAATAATTTACTTTTTTTTTTAAAGGTACACATAATTTATGAGGAGTGAAATTTGAGCTGAGTCCTAAAACTTGGGTTTTGGGGATATAGAAAGGCAGCTAGGTGGATCAGTGGGTTGAGAGTCAGCCTAGAGATGGAAGGTCTTGGGTTCAAATGTGGCTGGAAATACTTCCTAGCTCTGTGACCCTGGGCAAATCACTTAGGCCCCATGGCTTAGCCCTTACTGCTCTTTTACCTTAGAACCAATACACAGAATTTAACAAAAATTTTAACAAAAAAGGAAGAACATTCCAAGCATTGGGAAAAGTACAAAGGGATATATGGAAAATCATACATAAGGAGGAACAAGTAGGACATGATCCCTACTTGGAATGGAAAGTATATATATGAAATCAGAATGGGCTAATAAGGGGGGGAAGGGAGGGCTCAGAAAGATTGTAAAATGCTAAAACATCCAAACAAGTATATTCTATTTGATCTTGGACACAAAAGGGAATAACTTGAACTTCTTGTGCAAGTAAGTAACATGGTAAAATATGGGCAAGAAAAGAAATGGGGTAAGGAGATATTCCTCTGACCTAACTTTTAAGGGAATGGTTAAAGATTAAAGGGTATATAAACTTCCAAATAGAGACTTCCCCTCACCATATTTTAACAAAGATGGATATAAAAATAAGGAGTTGGGGAGGAGGTATCCTATGATCATCATTAAACTTTGTTTAAAAGGAAGGTTAAAAGGACACACACATACTTTTTTAGATTTTGATGCTGAACTATTGATGATAAATTACACCAAACTCAACAAGGGAGCAGAAAAAGAAAGAAGACTTAGGAGAGAGGGCAGATCCAAGGAGAAAAAGAGTCCTCAGCAAAAGTCACCAGATCACAAGTGGGAGGGAAGATCAAAAATAATGAAAAATCTTATTTTCATGAAGAGACTAGAAGAGAAAGATTAATTGTACTTACTAATGTTGATTAAAATTTCTTTCTCGCTCTAACTGTTTGGCAAAGAAAGCAATGTAGAGAAAAGAGAAAATATCTAAGAGGACATGATGAAGGAAACAGAAATAAAAGGCATAAGTGTGAATAGTGATAAACTCACATAAAATGGAAGTAGGTAGCAGAATGGATTAGAAAATAGAATCAAACAGCATACTGCTTACACATGAAACATTCACAAAGCATTAAAATGAAGATATGGATGTTTTAACTAAATTGTTAAAAGCAGGGGCAGTAATCATGTCTGAAACAAGGAAAGAGTAAAAATGAAGATATTAAAAGAGAAAAGTAGAGGTAGCTATTCATATTATTATATTATAATATCAATAATATAAATGAATTAATATGTACTCCTTAAATGGCATACCATCTAAGTGGTTAAGGGAAAGTTAATGAAAACTGAAGGATAAATTGAGAGGAAACTGTAATTATTCAACCAGGTATAATTTACAGAACAAGACAAATGTTAAGAAAAATAAAAATAAAAAGATAGGCAAGTTGAAATCGATAAAACTCTGGGAAATATAGAATGGGAATATACTTATTTCTCAGCTGTTCATGGCTCCTTGAAAAAACCTGATCATAGGGATCATGTACTAAAGCATAAAAACCTGGTAAACAAATGTAGAAAAGTGGAGATTTAAGGAAAAAATATAATTGGAAGCAAATATTGAAGTATTTTGAACTGAGGTTTTAAATTTTTATTTGTTTATTTTGGAAGCCCTTACCTTCTGTCTTGGAATCAATACTGTACATTGGTTCTAAGGCAGAAGAGTGGTAAGGGCTAGGCAATGGGGGTCAAGTGACTTGCCCAGGGTCATACAGCAAAGTGTCTGAGGCCAGATTGGAACCCAGGACCTCACTCTCTATGACTGGCTCTCAATCCACTGGGCTACCCAGCTACCCCTGAGGTTTTTTTTAGTGAAATTGATAACCTTTCAGGTAATGAACAGAAAAGGTTGAGGATAATCAAGTCAATATGAAAAATGAAAAAAGTTACTCATAACAAACCAGAAGGAAATAAAAAGGAAATTAAAATAATCTCAGAAAAAAATTGAATAAGCAATGAAAACTCAAAAGTAAAACAAAAACCAATGATGAAGTGGATTTACAATTCTATTAAGCACTCAGAGAACAATTAATTCCAATATTACAAAAATTGTTTGCAAAGAAAAAAGATTCACTACAAATACCTTCTATGGAACAAATATAATTCTGATCCTCAACACAGGAAGCAATAAAGTAGTGTCAAGCTTTACTTTTATATCACTCACTGAGTGACATGTCATATTCTCCCTTAATGCTGGTATACATTATTTTATGTATATTATCTTATAAACTCATAATTCAGTCTGGTATAAGTTAAATCCTATTTTAAATGCAGTGGGGGAAGATCATATTTAAAAGAATCCTGCTATCAACCCTTTTGAAATGCAAGATCATTCACCTCCTAATTCACCTGTTTTGTTTTCATAATGTCATAAAGCAGAGAGATTTGTAAAAGTAGTTTGAAGACACCTGCTATGGAAAGTACCTACAAGAAAGATTGCACTATGAGAAAGAAAAACAAGGGATGCGTTTCATAATGCTTTCCATAGAATGAATGAATGATAGTTGAGCATACCTATCAAACTTTACATGGGGCATTCTCCAATGACCTCAAATTTTAAAGAGACTTACAAAAGGAAGGACACTATACAAAACAGTGACAATACAAAATATAATGCAAAAATAGTATCAGAAAGCTACTTGTCTTGACTATTCCTTCCTTTTGTTCTGCCACACTCCTTGGCAAAGAAAATAGATGAAATATAGGAATTAAGCAGTTCTTCCTTTATTTCCATTCCATTTACCATTTCCCCATCTGCCCTATGCAAAACAAAGGCCCCATCCTTTTTCTCTAATCCTCCTAGTTGGCTCTCCCACAGTTCCTCCAGTATTTCTATCCCTGGTATCAGTTTCTTTTGCTAGTAAGAATAAGATCCAGGATGGAATTAGCTTTTGTTGGTTCTTCCACCGTGAGTTAAGGGTTTTTTTTTTCTGGGCTTCTTTCTTGAGTTTTATTTCCTGTGAACTTCTATATCAAATGCTATTCTTTTTGGCATGTTGCTTAGAAGACATACACACACATATATAGGTATAGGAGATCTTCTTGGGTTTTTGCTTTAAAGGTCTTAAAATTTTTTTATATTATTAATTATATTAATAATTATATTATTAAAAGTCTTTTGATTACTCAGCACAACAACACCTCCCATGTACCAACCATTGTGCTAGTGATAAAGGAAAAATATTATCTCCAGCTCTAAAGGGAAAGAATCAGATAAACTATGTACAAAACAAATAAGCTAATATACATGATAAATTGAAGGCACTAGAATTACTGTGTCAAAAAAGGACAGGTATAGCAGGTGGGCTTTCTGCTGGGATATGAAGGAAGCCAGGTGGCCAAGATGAAGTGGGAGAGTATTCTATGCATGGGGACACTGAATGAAAATGTTAGAAGCTGAGAAATGGGGTGTCTTATTTGAGGAATAGCAAAGAGGTCAATGTTGGTGGATTGCATCATGTGTGGAGCTTAAGGAGACTCCTGGAAAGTTAGAATCATTTATAAAGGACCTACTGAAGATATTTGATCCTCTTTAGGGAAGAGGTAGTCATTGAAATTTATTAAATAGGAGGGTCAAGTTAGAAGTGAATTTAGATCATTTTAAAAGCTGAGTAGAAGATGGATGGGAACAGATTGGAATGGGAGATACTTATAGCAGGAAAATTCATTAGCAGGTTAGTGCAACATTCCAGGTATGCATGAAGGTGGTTGGCAATTGAAAGGGGGCACATACTAGAGACTAGTAAAATTTACAGATTAGGTATGTTAGGTGAAGTGAATGAAGTGTTGATAACACCTAACTTGACTAGAAAATTCATTCTCACCAGCATTACAGTCCAGATTATAGTCTCACAGTTTAGTCCATCCTTGGACAGGAATCTGCCATTCTATTTTAAGCTATCATCTAGAAGTCCATACTGCATTCTCAGACATCTTAGTCAGTTGTTCATTTCCCAAAGCTATTATTTTCCTGTTTTGCCTTCACTGGACAACAGAAAATACAACCTATGATCATCTCTGCCTATATAAATCACCAAAAGTGAGTAGTTATCATCCATTTTGATCAATCTTGGATGGTTCTCCATCAAAGATCTGAGTTAAGCTTAACAAATTACAAGGCTGGGTCCCTAGTCTTATCTACCCTGTTCAATATCTTAGTTGAAACTACTGATGTCATGGTTACCAAATTTGTGGATGGCAAGTTTGTTGAGGTAAAATAATAAGATGTATAGTAGAAGATAAATTCAAAATGAGTTCAGAAGACTGGAATGTCAAATCTAACCATGACATTTAAGAGAAACATAAAGCTCTACTCAAGTTCAAAAGGACAAATGATTTTAGTTATTAGAGTAGAATGTAGTAAAGGAGTCCTAACATAAAGTAACAAAGTGGATTAGATGAATTGAATAGTTCTTTCAAGTTTGGAGATTCTGTGGCTCTATCTGAAGATATGATTTTGGGGCTCTACGGATAGAAAAAGGAGAGCCAAAGAGATATATTACCATAGTTATATTCAGCATCAGACTGATTAAAGGATAAATCAATAAATTCCTTATGGCCCACACATTCACAAATACTAGGGAGTAGCTATTCAAATACTAACCTCATTCTCCAAATTTAAAGTTTAAAAGTCTCATTCCTTAAAGATCTACCCAATTCTTCAGAATCATGGAAATTTACTTAGTTTGCTCAAAGGACTGAATATGTAAATCTATTTGTGGGAAGAGGTTGTTTTCTCCAGAGCTACTAAGATTTTTTTTTACAGAACTAGATTATTTTCGAAAGAAAAAAAAATTAACATTATTCTATTAAGATGAAAGAGATTTCTTTGAAAGGTCAATGAAAATCAAGTGAAATTTTACTGGGCAGCATTTTAAAAAAAAGGAAGCAGAAATTGATGAAACCTAATTGAAAGATATTTTTTTTAAATGCCAGGGTAACTCTCCCCTATTTTTTCTGCACATCTGAGATACCCAGGGAAGTCTAACACTTTCTTCAAATAGTTTTTAATGAGCAAGGTAGCCTTTTTTGAGTAGGTTTAATTCAGTCTTACTGATTCATTTTAGAACAAAATAACCAACTAAACCATTTTTGGTCTTAAGGTTGTATTTTCAAAGTGGGGGCAGGTGGTGGTCCTAAGGTTCAAATCTGGCCTCAGACACTTCCTAGCTATGTGACCATGGGCAAGTTACTTAACCCCCTTTTTATCAGCCCTTATCACTCTTCTACCTTGGAACCAATATACACAGTATTGATTCTAAGATAGAGGGTAAGGGTTTAAAAACAAAACAAAACCTAATAATAGGGATAGCTAGGTGGATGAAAGGTCTTGAATTCAAATGTGAGCATAGTTATTTCCTAGCTATGTGAGCCTGAGCAAGTCACTTACACCCAGTTGCCTAGTTCTTGCTTCTCTTTTGCCTTGTTAATCTATATTTAGTATCCATTCTAAGATAGGAAAGTAAGGGTTTTTTTTTAAATCTAATGATAATTCTTACTATCTTTATGAGCTTAGGCACATCACTTGATCACTTAAAGTCTCAGTTTCATCTATAAAATAACAGGGCTGGAAAATAATAGGGAATTGACCAAAAGGGACTCAAGTCTTTGGGGAATATCCAGTGTTCCCTGCCTTCTATGAGGAAGCTTCTTAGACTAGTTCTAAGAAATGTGTGATAATGATTAATGGAACACATCTGCCCTTCAGAGATTCAGAGCATGTGCATATATTCTGACTGTATATATTCTTTCTTCATCTTGGATGAATTAAAGACAGAAAGGTCATAACCTGGTGAACTTTAACCCTTGTCCAGCAACCAAAGTCCACAGTAGAGTACAGATTGATATGGCCAACAAGCCCAATTAGAAGCCCAAATCAAGGTGATTGATCTTGATCTTGATCTAGGCTAGTTGTGGACCAATCAACCTGGCAGATAAGACTTTGTGTCCTGCAAACTCATCCATTTGCCTATGCCTTAATCTTGGTGGGGAGAGGTTCTAAAAGAGAGAAGACCTCCCAGGGCCAGAAAGTATCCCCTGGCTAGGCTGGAGTGGGGGATGCTTTGTAACAATCACATTTCACACCTATCAGACTAGTTGATATGACAAAAGATATTGAGGAGAAAGTAAATGGTCAAAACTGATATGGAGCAAACAATGATTAATGACATTTGGGAGATGTTAATGGTCCAATAATGGTAGAGCAATATACTGGGTAGGGGTGTTAGTGTTGGTGATTAGGATATCATAATATTAATTCTAAAACCAAAGAAAAGGGTTTAAAAAGAAAGGAAATTAGGCAGAAAAGGATAAAGGTCTCAGAGGGAAGAAAGAAAATCGCCCAACAGCAATACCAAATACTATTTACAATTCAGTGTGACTTTACTAAGTGTTGAGGTATTATATCCCCAAACACCAGTATCCTAAAGTACAAAAAAAATGACCCAAAGCCAAGATAAACAATTTAATTATTCAGTTAAAATCCTTCCTCATTTACTAATTTTGCTTTTGGTACATCCATAGTATAGTGGGAAGGACATTATTAGTAGTCAAGATACGACTCTCCTGCTCCCCATCCCACACTTTCCTCCATCATATAGCAGCCAAACATTCTAAAATCACATGTCTGAATTTCACATTTCTCTGCTAAAGATGCTCCAGTTGCTTCTTATCACATATAGGACAAAACACAACTTCTTTTATTTGATTTTTACAGTCTTTCACAGCTTGGCCCTACCCTTTCTTTCTGGAGGAATGCCTCCATTCCTCTGCAGAAGCTGTTCCCCATGGCAAACAAACTTTCCCTCTTTTCCTCCGTTTCTTGGAATACCTAACTCTCTTCAAAGATGACCTAGAGGCCATCACTTTTTAGTTGTCCGATACATCCACTTCACTTGCACCCCAAATAACTTTGTATCTACTTAACTTGTTTCTCCTGGGAGGATGTAAGCATCTTGAGGGCAGGCACTCTGCCATTTTTCTCTTTGTATCCCCATTCTTTAGGCATAAATGTTTGGAATACAGCAGGCACTTAAATACATAGTTGCTGAATTGAACTTAATTCTAACCCTATGATTCTGACTATACATATTATATATATATATATATATATACACACATCCACATACATATATATGCACTGAAATTAGAAAAGCTAAAGTAGATGGCAGAGGCTAACACATTCACTATATCATTTGACCTTTCTAACAGTTTTCCCGAGATGGATATTGTAGGTATTATTATGCCATTTTATAGACGAGGAGACTAACACTCAAACTAGTAAGTCTAGTAAGTAGAAACTAGTAAGTCTAGTAAGTAGAATCTGGAACTTTTACTATGAATAGAGGTAGAAATTACTACTCTGCAAGTAGTATTATTTTTATGAGGTTTATTAAAAGTCAAGGGTTAAAGAAAATACAAGCAAAAGAAAAGAGCGTGCTAGGTGGGCCATGAGGCCCACCCAAATTTCACTCACATCATGAGACACATCTGTTTGCCAGCTGAACCAGGAAGAGAAGAGTTTCTAAATTCTTTAGTGACCAAAAAGGTATTCAACAGGATCACACAGCTCCAGCCTCAGCAATTCTCTGCTGAGACTTCCTTTGTCCCTGAACAACCCAAATCGATACTGGATGAGAGACAAAACCATTTTCCAGTATTTAGATGGGAGAAAAGTAGGAAATCTACCCTCTTCTGGACACCAAGAAATGCAAAGTTCATAAATATAGGATTTCTATTGATTTTTAGATATATAAACCACAGATGATAACCTAAATGATCTTCCTAGAACTTTGTATATAATTATACAAATCCTGCCTTGTGATAACTTACAAAAGGGAATATACCACAATAGCGCCCATTTCCTTTTCTGCTCTAATAACCTATCAGGGAACAAGGAGAGAGAGATAGAAAAAGGATCCTGGAAGTTAAAGAAAAAGAAAACATCCATGAAATGAAAAAACTCACTAATGAGATAGAATTCTAATCCTAAATTCTTTGGGGGTTTTTAGGAGACTGAAAGACCCCACAACTTTTGTATTGTAGGATTTAGAACTAAGGAACCTTCAACATTATTTAGCCCAATATTCTTCTTTTGCAGATGAGGAAATTTAAGTTGGAAGCTAATCATTTTTCCCCTACAAAGTAAAAGACAATGTCAACACCCCTCATATCACACTTACTGTACCCTCATACCTCAATGATTGAATATAAAAATGCTTTACAGCCTAGTCTCTTTCCACCTTTCCAATCTTCTCCTTTCCACAGACTTTATGATCTAGCAACACCCATATCATAAAGAAACACCTGGCCCCCTCCTCCCTTTCCAGGCTTCTTACACTTTACTCTCTTCCATATTCTTTATGTTCCAATTTCTCATGATTTCTCTGATTTCTCATGGCAGGAATGTTCCCCTTCCACCTAGCTTCCCTGGTCTTCCTCAAGATAAGTCTGCTCCCTAGTGCAGACTCTCAGACTATCCCCATTATTCAATGTAGATTTTGTATGGACAGTTATCTGCCTGTTATCCATTTGCTCCAATTAAAATGTGAGTTCCTTCAGACTCAGGGAATTACCATGTTTTTCCTTTTCTTTGCATCCCCAATGCTTAGCCCAGCATCTGGCATGTAGTAAGTAAGCACTTATAATGTTTCCTGATCCATGACTGTTAATTTATCCAAGGTTATTTAGGCAGCAAAGGGCAGAGCAGAGATCAGAACAAAGACTTGAGAAAAAGCTCTAATAAATTAGTAGTTCGATGGCTTGCAAAGCACTTTTCCGATGCAATCCCCATTTGATTTTCAAGTCTGAAAGATTGTTTCTAATATTACAGCTCACATTTATATAGTGCTTTAAGATATACAAATGGGTGTATGGGGTGGTCAGGGAGGAGTAATACCTTTGGTATGGAGGGCTTGTCGTGCCCTCCTAGGGCAGCTCTCCAGCCTCTGACCCTCACCTGACACCCAGCTCTCACTTGTGGCTCCCAGTAGCTGCTAGCATGCAACAGGGGCCACACCCTGGGCAACAGCTTCGACAGGCCGGCTAAACCTTGTGAGGGTAGCCATTGGGTCGTCGTCAACCCCTGGTAAACCAGGGCTTTGCTCACCCAGCATGTGAAGACTGCTTTGGCTGAACAGATGGAAGAAACCAATAAGAAGGTTCAATGGCTGAGATGGCGACGCAGCAAAGCACTGTGGAGTGCTTAGGGCGTGTTGGAGCACAAAAGACAACATGGCCATCCAATGCAGCTGAGGAAGTCTCCAGGTGTAATGACTTTTTGTGCCACGGGACCCAGGCTTCCAACGCCAAGAGAGTGGGACTGTCTCTGTGCATCAACTTTTCCACTTAAATCTCCTTCACGCACAAGTGTTTTTTGTGCAAAGCGCACAAAGACAATCGTGATTCTCGGTTACTGAGAGACAACTACTATGACAGTCCTGGGGAGTAATACCCTCTGCTCCCTCTATTCCAAACAGATATGGCATATTAAGTGGTTTCTCCAAGATGGAAAGTGGCAGAATTGTGACTTAAATTCAGGTTTGATGTCAAGTCAATTTAATTACCTTTGAAGCTTTATCTGTATTATGTGTCTACTGCTACATTTTGCTAAGCACTTGTGTAGTAAATGAATCCCCGGAAATCTTTTAAGGATTTTTGTCTCTGGAATCCCTTATTACTTTTCCCAAATTCAATGTGGCTTTTTGAAAAAGTAATAAATGCCAAAAATCATGGCCTGAGTTTCTATTTAGTACAACAATCTGACCTGACCATATAAGAATATATATAAAGGCTTTAAGACATAAAATAATATAAAAATAAGCAAGAGGAAATCAAGTCATAAAATCATTTCTGTCCTACCTTCAAATGGAAGCAATCCTCCAACACCTCACCATAAAATATCATTTGATTTACTTTTAACCATGTTTCTCTGAATCTTTCATATTTATTATTTCTTGCTCAAATGGAGCTATGATTTAATCAATGTGGATGTTCCATGAAATGATGGAGAATGAAACACCTCTATGCTTGTCCATTCTATATCTTGTCCAGGTTCATTTATAGGCTTACCATAGGGAGTTCTACCTCACCATCAATTTTTCTCCTAATATTTCAAGGATATTCATCAAAGCATGTGGGCTATCTATTTGCTATCCCATGTTCTTGGAAGAGGACCAGTCTATGTTCTTTTTTGATCTTCTTGAAGTTCTTTATCTGTGCTATGTGCACACCCACCATTTACCTCTCCATTGCCCTCTGTAAGATATTAATTTATAATTCTTACAGAACCACAGGGTTCTATGACTCATGACCATATGATATTTGGGTGAATATTTCTCTATTGCAAAGAAGGACTTTTGTTTCCAAGAAAAGTTTGAGGTCATTAAGGAGCTTTGTGAAGGTATTTAGCCTATTTTCATCTTATTTAATCTAGGCCCAACTCTTTGGCCAACTAATTTTTAAAGATGGAGATAGCAGTAACTCTATAGGTCATCCTTCCTATGGCAGGTCATATGTAGAGTAGCAGTCATCCTTTACCTTCTTGGTTCTCTCTCTCTGTGAAGAGTGAGGCCAACTGAGTGCTTCCTGACTATGTGGTGTTTTAGAGACTGATGAATCCACCCATTATATCATTTATCCAAAGCAGGTCCTTACCAACCTCAGAAAATCCCTCCCTAATTTAGTAATACTCCTTAGAATTACTATTAATAATAATCACATTTTGACAGCTGAGACACAGAAAGATTTTGTTGGGCTGTGTTTCTCAGAAATTATAGCAAATACTTTAGTGAATTATTTATTCCTCATACTCATCATCTCCACTTTCAGATGAAGACCTAACCTAACAGAGAAGCTAATAACTGACTTAAAGGTATGCTAAAAATTATGCTAATCTGAAACTAAGAATACTCGGATCCAACATTTTTTTGGCCATTTTGACAATGCACCAAAATTATACTTGAACATGAACTCAGCAGAAAATCCTATCTATATTTTACTTAACAGTTTTGTATTCACCTTCTGCAGGGAAACAAGATATGAGTTGATGCAAAACCAATACAAAAATGTAGACTATGACTACAGTAATATAAATAAAAGCAACACCAAAAAAGCAGTTAAACAAATAAGCTTCAATGACAAATTTGGGTTCTGGAAAACAAATAATCAAAGAACCACTTCCCTCATTCTCTGGAAAGAGGTGCGAGACTGATTTTGTGGAAAAGTTACAACTGTTGTCCGATGAGATCATTTTGGGGATCTATTTTGTTGAACAATTTTTGCAATTATAAAGGAGGCTTCTATATTGATTATTCAATGTACAATCTAGTGTAAGAAAAAGATAAAGCATCAATAAAATTGTATCACTCCAAGGAATACTATTGTGCTCAAAGGAATAATAAACTAGAGTAATTCCATGTGAACTGGAATTCATGTGAACAGAACCAGGAGAACATTGTACACAGAGACTGATACACAAAAGAATATCTACCCTTTGATCCAGCCATAGCACTGCTGGGTCTGTACCCCAAAGAGATAATGGACAAAAAGACTTGTACAAAAATATTCATAGCTGCGCTCTTTGTGGTGGCCAAAAACTGGAAAATGAGGGGATGCCCATCAATTGGGGAATGGCTGAACAAATTGTGGTGTATGTTGGTGATGGAATACTATTGTGCTAAAAGGAATAATAAAGTGGAGGAGTTCCATGGAGACTGGAACCTCCAGGAAGTGATGCAGAGCGAGAGGAGCAGAACCAGGAGAACATTGTACACAGAGACTAATACACTGTGGTATAATCGAACGTAATGGACTTCTCCATTAATGGCGGTGTAATGTCCCTGAACAATTTGCAGGGATCTAGGAGAAAAAATCACTATTCATAAGCAGAGGACAAACTGTGGGAGTAGAAACACCGAGGAAAAGCAACTGCCTGGCTACAGCAGTTGAGGGGATATGACAGAGGAGAGACTCTAAACGAACACTCTAATGCAAATACTAACAACATGGCAATGGGTTCGAATCAAGAACACAAGTGATACCCAGTGGAAACATGCGTCGGCTATGGGGGGTTGGGGTGAGGAAAAGAAAATGATCTTTGTCTTTAATGAATAATGCTTGGAAATGGTCAAATAAAATATTATAAAATTAAAAAAAAAGAATGTATGAGTACATCATTCCAGCCAGACTACTGGGAAACATAATCTATTCTCAGTATTATTCATTTTTACGAGAGACTCTAACATAACATCTATCATCATAACAATGGGTTCAAATCAAGAAAACATGTAATGCCCAGTGGATTTACGCGTCGGCTATGGGGGGTGGAGGGGAGGAAAAGAAAATGATCTATGTCTTTAATGAATAATGCTTGGAAATGATCAAATAAAATATTTAAAAAATAAAATAAAATAAATAAAACCAACAAGGAATAAAGAAATTAAATACAAAATGCTTCTGTCAATATAAGTTCAAAGCAGGAAGTTCAAAGACTACATTTAAACTCTGTAATATCAAGATTCTTTCTCTCTAGTTACCAGATATACTTTAAATACAAAAATATAAGATGGGAGCTTAACTATTCTGGGATACAAAAATTGGGATTAAAGTCTATGGATATTTCACCAGTTCATTACATTATTTAGCCTTTGCCCCCTCTTCAACCTTTCTTTGCATGAAAAACTTCCCTTTTGCCTATCAGTGATTTGCAGCACTGACATGCTTTCAGAGGGTTAAAGGGGAGACTCACAGAGAAAATGCTGTTTACAATTAGTCCTCAGGACTTTATAGCAGGCAGGTCCAACACCCCAACCACCCAGTGGGGTGGGAGTTGATGGAGAAAAGTATTTAAAAGTAAAACTGGGGGGGGAGAGAGAATTTAATTTCTAAGTGACCTCATCTTTTAAGGCAAATGCCTGTTGACAAGATGATCCCGCCCTTGAATAGAAGGAAGTTGCACCCAGTCTCACAAAGTACAGATTCAATCACCCCAGGCAGCAATATAGACTTCCGTCCAAGACAAATATGGAATTCGATCTGCAAGATGATCTAAATGCAGCCTTTTATTTTTTTAATGTTACACAAAGTAGGGGAAAAGCAATCACAAAGCCTTTCATTGTGAGTAAAGAAGATGTAATATGTCAATACTATAAAGTTGAAAAACTTTTCCATTAATTTATTCACCTAACTATAAGTCAAGGTATCATGGAAAGAATACTGGATTTAGTCATCGATTGGATTGAGTCTCAGTTCAAATCCTGACTGCCACTTACCACAAGTGTGACTTGTGGTCTCTGGGTTTTGGTTTCCCAATCTAGAATATGTGAGTGACTTGATCACTAAAGTCATGCAAGATCATAGGCTCCTATGATTTTACCAAAAGTAAAGCCCCCAAACAGACAAGACATTCATGAGCTGGACAACATTCCAGGTGGGTTAAAAATCTTCCTAATTACAATCATATACAAAGCAATCACTGAAGGGAATATAAAAGTTAAAGTTACACTGCTATTTCCTTCATATACATATGTAGTAACTACTTTAAAAAATTAGTAAGAAACTATTGTTATTTTCTACTCAGAAATGAATGTTTTTGGACAAAATAATGGGTAAACCACTTATAAGAACATGAAAAGGATAAAAACATCTTGATATTCACCCAGAATAAATAAGAACCTGTTCCTATAAAAGATTAGACAACTGATTTAGACCTGGACCAAATGTGAAGACCCATTTAACTTAGAAGAGCATACGTGTTCAATTCAATGAAAATAATTATTTTAGATTTTAAATCAAAAGTATTAGAAAAATACTTTGAACAAATTTTAGTATAATTTTTACTGATTTGATTGACCAGTTCTAATATTAACACAGAAGCAATCATGACTTTATGTGGATATTAACCTTAAAATTAAAAACTAGTTGGTATTTCTCCAGAAACCAGAGTGATAAAAATTAATCTTAAAATACCTGAATATATGTTTAATGTAGGCAAAAAACAATACCAGAGAAACAAGAAATTAAATCTAACTATGTAGTAATGTGATGTCAAGTTAGTTGCCACTTTGTGGATCCTGATCAAGTGTTATGGGGACTACTACCTATGAATAAATTCTTTTGATTTTCTTGTAGATTATTCTACAGAAAAACCCTTTCCATAGATTAAGCTGAAGACATTTCATTCTATATTTCATGTTAGACTTTAGTTAACTTAGCAAAAAAAAAATCTTATTAATACTAAAATCCCTGTTTTTCTATTGCCCTGGTCATTCTTATCCCAGGGGAAAGAGCAGTGATTTATAGTACAAAACTTCAGTTGGAATTCAAGTAACTTGCAACATTTCTAATACTCAGTTTCTTCATTTTTATAATAGGGATAGTAATATTGTACATACTACCTAGGATTTGGTGAAGGTCTTTGTAAACTATGGTATTCCAGTATCCTATTATCCCCCTTTCAATTTTAAGGCCCATCCAAAAGTCTTAATGCATAATATTCGCCTGGATGACAGGAAAGCAAACAGGTTACATTAATCAAAAACAAAGTAAGACTCCTAGACATTGATTTGAATTTCTACAAAATATCAAGGAAGTTGCTCAATATGCATCATGAATGTGGCAGCTGTTCATTTTTTGAGGACAATCTATGTCCTAACCCAAATTTGTAGGCCACCTTGGCTCCTGAAATAATGCCGAAGGTAAAATCCAGGAAAACCCCACAGCTCAGGATTCATTTATACCAAGCTTCAAAGGTAATCCTTACTCAAGACTATAAGAAAAATGTACTGGAAATGTTCGATATGTTCTCTTTTGCAGTCCTCCCCCTTTTTTAACTGGGGGGGGGGGGAGGGGCAGAGAGAGAGAGAGAGAGAGAGAGAGAGAGAGAGAATAATTGAATATTCTTTTTTGTATTTTTTTTGTACATATTTGTACATATTTCTCCTTAGATGCTAAGCTCATACCAATTACCACCACCTAAATTTTCTATGTAACCATACTTGCCTTCATTTGTTATGCCACTGCTTCCTATGCTTATGATTATTTCTATGCAATGATTACCAATATAAAAGATTTTTAAAGATATTTCTTTAAAAAAAGAAAATGCTATCTCCCTAGTTTTTAATACATCAAGGCTATCCAGACAACTAAATGGCACATATAGAGGAAAGATCCCAGACTTCTGTTACAGCTTATCAAGAAATTCTAAAGAAAGAAATTTAAAGAAAAACAAATTTAATTAACTTTAATTTTAAAATACCTATAACATTGTAATTTTTTTAATGAGTGAGGTTTGTGAAGTCTCTAAGTCAATCAATTAAAAATGAGTTGTAAAAGTCTAGAGGAAAATCACAGCTCTAAAGACAAAATACCACCAGAGTGAATGAAACCCATTAAAAAAAAATCAGAATAAAGATCCCTTTGTATGGAGTAGGAAAAATATGGAGTTGGGCTTAGAGTCTATCAAGTTTCCAGAGATGCAATAGAAGGTTGGAGAAGAGGTTCTGGCAGGACAAGAGGGTTGTTTTCAAGTACTGCAAAGTTGTCACATGGAAGAAGCATTAAGCTTATTTGGCTTGGCCCAGAAAGCAAATGGAGAACAATGGATGGAAGTTGTAACTCCCCATATTTGGACGTGATATAAGGACAAACTTTCTAACAAGGCGAGCTAACCAAAAGTGGAACAGATTGTTTCATAAAGACATGGATTCTCTATCAGATGGGAAGCTTCAGCAAAAGGCTAGAGATGGTCACCTATTAGATAGGCATTAGAATCCACCCATTAGGATGGATTCTTCTTGTGGTACAGTGGTTGTGCTAGATGATCTTCAAGGTCTCCTCCATTCCAGATTTTAAGAACTACAATATTCAATATAATATAGACCCAAAAGGGACAAAGATGGCTAAGTCCATGGCAGGCCTTTCACACAACACAAACATGTTGTTTCTATATATATTATATAACAGCTAATTAGGATCAATATCTACAAACATTTGAAAGTATTTCTGGGGCAGCTAAATGGTTCAGTCAGTACAGGATCAGGCCTGTTGTCAGGAGACCCAAGTCCAAATCAAGCCTCAGATACCTTGGAATGGATGTGCTATGTGACTGTAGAGAAGTGTTTGCTTCAGTTTAATCATCTTTCAAATGATGGAGTAGGATATAGCAAACTAGTCCAGCATCTTGACCAAGAAAAGGTCAAATGAGGGAGAAGCTGGGTATCTCAGTGGATTGAGAGCCAGGCCTAGAGACTGGAGGTCCTAGGTTCAAATCTGGCCTCAGACACTTCCCAGCTGTGTGACCCTGGGCAAGTCACTTGACCCCCATTGCCTAGCCCTTACCACTCTTCTGTCTTGGGACCAATACACAGACAGAAAGAAGGTAAGGGTTAAAAAAAAAAAAGAAAACCTCAAATGAGGTCATAAAGAGTCAGACACTGAAATGGCTCAACAGGGGAAGAGAACAAAATATAATTTCTATATATTGGTAGAAAGCATAGATAGCAGCTCTTCAACTCAACTATGATCTAAATAAGATAAAATGGGCTTACAGTAAAACAGATGAGGTTTGGATTAAATTCAAAGTAGAATTTCATAACTTTTAAGCCCATGGGACAAAAGTAGAAAAGTAGAAAGTAGATTATTTGATTCTTTCATTGGATGTCTCATGCATACACACACACATGCATACAGTTTATCTGTCTAGCTCAGGAATAGACACTAATTATAAACTTTTGCTTCCCTCTTGACAAATGAATATTGTTCATTCATTTCTGTTAAAATAACTCATTTTTATTATACTATATACTTCATTAGCTCCCAAAAATTAATCAATGCCTTTACATGAAGATAAGTTTCTGAGTTACATGTACACTCACATACTCATCTTCCTATGGTACAAACTATAAATCTTCGTCTCCCCCCCCAAAGTGTTATCTATGTCATATTTACTTTTTTGATTGATTGCAGCATACCCAGCAATAAAACTAGCAAATATTGCACTAGTCTGATAAGGTAGGGCAGGGTTGGAGTAAGCTATTCGTTGTTCACACTATGCATAGAAAAAGAAAAAAACTATAAAGCACAAGATCAAAGACCTTTTCCATTAGCTTTCCTCCTCATCCTATCTTTTACTAGAGTAATCAGATTGCTTTTTCACTCCTCTTTGCCACTGTAAGCTTCTAGAAAAAAAGTCCTTAATGTCCAAAAGAGCAAGATAGTAGAAAAGCAAGAGAAAGAAAATCACAAAATGGATAACCAGTCCTTTAAATATTCTTATGTTTTAGGTTAATATCAATCTTAATAGAAAGAGACTACCTGTTATTTCTGGGGAAAGTCTAGAATGTTGCTCTCAGGTCTAGGTGCTATATTGTAGGAAAGATATTAAACTCAAGTATATCCTGAAGAAGAGCCCCAGAATGAAGGTAACTCAAAATCACATTTTAAGGAAATGGCCTGAAGGAATCAGTGATATTTAGCCCAGAGCAACTTGGAAAGAAGCAAGGAGAAAGGGGATGGGCAGAGAGAGTGTTTTCAAATATTTAAAGAACCATCTTGTGGAGTTTGGGTTATACTTTTGACTGGCTTTTGGATTCAAAAATCATTGCAATATAAAGAGAAATTTATTTTAACAATGAAAGGTACTGATACACTGTGGTACAATCGAATGTAATGGACTGCTCCACTAGTGGCAATGCAATGATCTTGAACTTGGAGGAATCTCGGAGAAAAACCACTATCCACATTCAGAGGAAAAACTGTGGGAGTAGAAACACTGAAACAACTGCTTGAATACATGGGTCCAGGGGATATGGTTAGGGATGTAGACTCTAAATGAACCTCCTAGTGCAAACATCAAAAGCATGGAAATAGGTTCTAATCAAGTAATACCCAATGAAACTGCGGTCACCTGTGGGAAGGCTAGGTGGAGGGGAGGGAGGGAAATATTTCGATTAATATAACCAAGAAATAATGTTCTAAATTGACTAAATAAATTAATTTTTAAAAATATAATAAAAATCCGTTTTCAGAAAAACAAAAACAAAAACAATGAAAGGTGTCCAAAAATGAAACTGAATGACTTCAGAAATCTTCAATTATGTTCTTTAATGAAGGCTGTATTACTCATTGGATATTTCAAAGTAAGCATTTATTAAATGCTTACAATAAATACAATATATATATATATATATATATATACACAATAATATAATATATACAATAAATAAATACAATAAATGACATATACCACTTCCAAATAGTTTCCCATTGTTGTTGCTACTTTGTTTTTTTGTTTTTTTTTTTTAATAAACCCTTACCTTCTGTCTTGGAGTCAATACTGTTTATTGGCTCCAAGGCAGAAGAGTGGTAAGGGCTAGGCAATGGGGGTCAAGTGACTTGCCCAGGGTCACACAACTGGGAAGTGTCTGAGGCCAGATTTGAACCTAGGACCTCCGTCTCCAGGTCTGACTCTCAATCCACTGAGCCACCCAGATGCCCCCACTACTTTGTTTTTTAAAGAGGCCCAATGACATCACAAGGTGATATCTTGACTTGCTTATGAATTGGAATTATATCAGGTAGAATTACAGATTCATCAGACTCTCTTTCAGAGTCACTGAATGGATGCCAGTGATTTGTTCCAAAAACCATGAAAGCGGCTGTATAGCAAGCACTGTGGAATACTTAAGAGCTTGGTCCAAAAAGCATACTCTAAAGAAATATTCTAGAGTTAGAACTCTGTAAGAAAGTAATTACATAATAACTAATCTACAATCAGAGATTTAGAGCTTGGTCATAAAGACCAACACCCTCATTTTATAGCTGAGGAAACAGGCTCAGGAAGATTCAACAAGTGGATTGATGAAAGATCACACAGGTAGTAATAAGCATGTTCTGAACAGAGGTCTAAAGTCAGTTACCTTTCTAATTTACCATGCTGGAGCCCACAGAATAGAATCATTTTACATATAAATTGGGGTTGAATTAGGTGATCTTTAAATCCTTTTCCTCTTTAAGATTTTATTCTAAGCACACACCACATGTGGCATGAGTGAAATAGTGGTAAAACAAATGCAATAATTCCCAAGTCTTTCCATCAATCTAAGTTCAAAATACATGAGCCATACTAATAAATTCACACTGCAAGAGAAAAGTATTATAGAAACTAAGTGTTTGGAAGTACACATAGTCTGTATGGACTAAACATGTACTTGCTACATAAACATTGGGAGATTTTAAAATGACATTTTAGAAATTACCTTATTCCTAGAGATTTTAAAGTCCTACTATGACTTTACAAAACTTTTATTTTTTCCTCCACCTATAATTGACCTCTATCTAAAAAGCAGATAAGAGCTGAGATTGAAGTTCCAGAGAACACATAATTGGGTAGTAGGAGACTACTTTGAAAACAATGAATTTAAATTTAACCCTCTTTGGAGTTGGGAACACAGCTTTAAGTCCTCTCCTGAAATTCCAGAGAAAGACTTGAACGGAAATCATGAAATCATAGGATCAAGAACACAGGATTCTAGAAGCAGAAGTGGCTAACTTAGTTCTTGTATCCATTCTCTATGTGTACAAAAGAGCTTTTCTTCATTTCCTGACCACAAACTGGTGAAGCCTATGGGCCCCTTCTAAAAATGTTTGTAATGAATAAAATACATAGGATTACAAAGGGAGTCAATTATCCTGAAATGCAGCCATCAAAATATTTCTAATAAAACAACAAAGTTCACAAATGCCAGCTTGTACTAACTGTGTAATTAGAGTTTTGTACCCCAGGAATCCCAGAATCTCACCTCCGTCCTCATATTAGGTCCTTACATTTTGGAGATTTCTGTTTCTGGAGATTTCTGAAGTTTCTGTAAGCCCACCCTCTCTCACTATTCTACTATGGAGATTGGAAAACTCTCTTCACTCAGGCTTTAATTTTTATTTCCTCTATTTCAAGTGATTATTGATAAATTGTAATTAATCTTATAAAATGTAATACTTGGAGTTGTTGGATATTTTAATCTTATATAAGGGAATATAAAAATGTAAAATTCTGTCCTCAAGGAGCTTAATCTAGTAGGGCTAGTAGTAAGCAAATGAGAGAATTTATAAACAATTTAAGTAGTTCTATTATTATATATAAATTCATATTATCTCTAATACTCTTAAATCATCATGTTCTATAAAACGATTTCAAATCATGGGTGCTTAATTAAAAGGTTAATAAAAAACAATCTTTTTTCCAACTTCTACCCAAGATGATTACTTGAATGGAATCAGGTGGCCATGTTCCCATACAGACTCCTGGAAAAAGTTTAAATATTGGTCAAGAAATCCAATGATAATCTGCAGTACCTTCCTGTTACTACAGAAACACAAATGTAATTCCATGGGCAAAAGCCATATATCTATACAGTCTAACAAACCAGGAGCTACCCAGCAAAACCAGAAACTGGCCTGAGACACATTTCAGAACTTGCTAGGCTCTATAGACACAGGCAGAAAAATAGGGTTCCCCAGATAAAACACCAGGATAATGGACCTTAGATGAGACAAAGAATGGCAACAACCAATGTGGTATGCTTACAGTTAAGTGATGTGTATCACTTTCAAGGAGGAATAACCTAGACATCTCAATAATAGGCACTCAATGGGGGGGGGGGGGGGGGAAGCACTGTAATGTTGGGAAGGTATAGATCAGCAGAAGAACTCAAGGGACATACCCCACCCAAAAGTAAAGTAGGTGGCAGATCAGCCCTGGCACAAAGCTCTAGTTCTAGTTTAGAAATGAAAAGATGGTTAAGCACATGAAGATAAGGTTCACTATAAATGTGTAATATGTGCAGATACCAACAAATCTAAATTAAAAAGGGAAATTAATAACTAAGCAGAGAAACAAAGAAAAACAAATCTTCCCCCAAGGACAAAAGAAATTAAACAAGGGACAAAAAAAAATTTGGAGAAAAGAATTGGAAGGAAAATAAATATTTAGAACAGAATTTACTTTCAAGTAATAGATGGCATGAAAATCAGAAAACAAAAATAAATGACTCCCCCAAAAAGAAATAGTAACATGAAATCAAAATATAAAAAAGCAAGAAAATGTATAGAATTTGCTATACCTGAAAAAAAAATATATATATATAACCTGAAAAATGGGTCAAAGAGAGATAATTTAAGACTCATTGGTCTTGTCTGAAAAACCACTATTTTTTAAAAGCCTGGACACTAGCTCAAAAAATGATAAATGAAAACTGCCCAGATCTTTTAGAACCAGAGGACAAAGTGAAAATAGAATCCATCAATCACCTCTTGAAAGAAACCCCAAGAGGAAAAAGTGCCAAGAATGTCATATAGTCAAATGCCAGAGCTTCCTAATCAAAGAAAATAAATTTCAGGCAGCCAGAAAGAAAAGGTTCAAGTACAAAGGAACCACTCAGGATTACACAAGACTTTACAACTTCTACTTTATAAGGAGAAGAGATCTTGGCATTCAATATTCTAAAAGGCAATAGACATGGAAGAATATGAACCTTTCAGATAACTTTCTAGCACTTCTAATTTAAAAAGAGAGCTGAATAGAAAATTTGAAAGGTATTTGTCAAGAGAAAAAGGAAAAAGGAAAGAGAACAGACAATGGAAATTATTTCAGAAAACCCTCAGAAGTATGAAGTGATACATTCAGAGGAAAATTGAACTGTAGGAGTAGAAACACCGAAGAAAAACAACTGCTTGAATACATGGGTCCAGGGGATATGGTTGGGGATGTAGACTCTAAATCAACCTCCTAGTGCAAACATCAACAGCATGAAAATAGGTTCTGATCAAGGACAATACCCAATGAAATTGTGATCAGCTGCAGGAAGGGTGGGTGGAAGGAGGGAAATACTGTGATTATTATAATCAAGGAATAATGTTCTAAATTGACTAAATAAATTAATTAAAATTGAAAAATTGAAAAAAATAGAAGTATGAAGTGATAGAGAATGAAGTGAGCAGAACCAGAATTATTAATATAATGACAATGTAAAAAACAATTTTGAAAAACTTAATTCTTATCCAAACAACTCGGAGGGATTTACAAGAAACAACACTATCCACATCCAAAGGGAAAACTATGTGAGCAGAAACACTGAAGAAAAACAATTGCTTGATTACATGGATGTAGGGGATATGGCTGGGGATATAGACTCCTAGTGATCATCCTAGTGTAAACATCAACATGGAAATAGGTTCTGATCAAGGACCCAGTGGAATTGTGCTTTAGCTATGGGAAGGGGTGGGGGGAGGGAAGGGAAAGAATATGATTCTTGTAACCAAGGAATAATGTTCTAAATTGACCTAATAAATTTTTCAAAAATAATAATTCTTATCAAAGCAATGATCTACTACACCTACAAGGGACCTTCATGAAACATATTACCCACCTCCTGACAGAGAACTCAAAGACTCTTGAGTGTAGAAGGAAATATTTCTGGGTTTGTTTTGCTATACTATGCTAATTAAAAGGGGTTTGATTTCCATATGTTTTCTTGTTGAATGAAAGAGAATAGCTATGGTGATGTCAAAAATTTAAAGGAACAATATTAAAAAGAGAGCCACTGTAACATTTCTTAAAATATATTTTTTAAAACAAAGCATTTTTATATATGGTTTTATATACAATATTTAATATGCAATTCTCTTTTTGTGTTCTAATTTATGTTAAAATGCTTGGTTTTTGTGTTAAGTTCAAAACAACTTGTTTTCAAATTAAGGGACCATTATTTGCAATAAATTGGTATATATGGTAGAATGTTTTCTATATTTTGACCATGATGTTATATCCCAGACGAGCATTGTATGTGTATGTTTATACACACACACACAAACATGCTATTGGGAGGAAAGTCGTAGTCAAGGACAAACAGTGGTCAATATATTTGCTATCTTATACTCTTCATGGTTTTGGTGCTGACAGAGGTATAGATCTTTAGAAAGCCCAATTTTGTTATTTCCAAATCAAAGTTGCAGTAGGAGAAAAAGAAGTGTTTCAAAGGACACTCTGCCACTCTGAACATTACTGATCTTGAAAGCCATGCAAAGTAGATAGTGGTTAATACTTAATAGGAGGGAATACTGGATCCTGAAGGTTCTTAGCTGGTACAATGATTGGAGATCAGGTAAAAACAAAGCAAATAAACTTTATGGGGCATCATAATATAAATAATGTAGTTTAACATACCACAAACAAGATGAAAATGTAACTTGGAAATATTTAACAAAGGATAAACACAATAGAACATAGATAATGTTAATGTCAATGTGACCCTACAGGAATCCTTTTTTCCTTAGTTTCATCATCTGTACAATGAGCTAGAAAATGGAAGGCTACTCCTGTTATCTTTGCCAAGAAAACTCCAAATGGACTCACAAAGAATCAGATACAACTGAAATGACCTAACAACAGAAATATACCACTAAGCATGGGAGTATTATATTTCATTGCTATTTGATTTTAAGTTGATAAATGTATAAATGAAGTCAGTGGGTTGCTGCTTTCTTCTAGGGACTGGGGAAGCATCTTCATCCTGTTCTAATTCCACAAATCTACATCCCTATTTTACCTGGCTTCTAACTACCCTGTTTGTTCCAGCTCAGTAAGAAGATTATTAGGGACTGAGTAGCCCCCAAGGTCATCCTTATTTGTTATTTCTAATCTTCTCTTCAGCATTGATTACTTAATAATAATAAAGAATCCATGGGTGAAGGATCAAGTTTGATAACCCAAAGTTTTCTTTAAAAACAATTTTTACTTGTCAAACACTTCATATTCTTATTTAAGAAAAATTTTTGCTTTTGTCTTTTTTTAATTACAAATCCTTTACAAAGTTATCCAATCAAAATAGCCCCAAAGCAATTTCAATTTAGGAATCAGTCACTAAGTACTCTTCAGATCATGCGATATCAAATCTTTCCACCTGAGGGCTTTTTACTCCAGCAACACAAAAATTAAGTCATGCTTACTTTCTTCCTTAGGTTTACTCAGTCCAGTGAAAGACAATCTAGCGGGGAAGGGGGAGGGGAAGCTTTGAAGGGACAATAAAAGGAACTTATTGGACTTCAATTGAGCCAAATCTCACATCTAGAGATCCACTAAATTCCCTTTTGTTCCCCTTGGTGAAATCTGGGAAATGACATCGCTGGTTAGCCTAAAGTTCCAGTTTTACAACTATTTAACTATTCTCACAAGGGTCACCTACTTTCATCTCTCCACACTATATATTCTGTTACATAGTCTTCTTTGCCTATTCAAGATATAGTCTTGGAAATTTTAAGTCAATATTTTTCAATTTCTGTTTATTTCTAAGTAAAAAGTGTGATAAAGAAACATGCCTAGAAATTTTGACTATTATAGTTTGATTTTAAGATTCACTGCATATGCTTTTTGGAAGAGTGTACTTCAGACACAGAAACATTGTCAGCAGGTCAAACTAAACACAAACATGAAATCACTAAATGACTCCCAAAGTAGAAAGTGGTAGCACCTGAACATTTACTGCCTCTCATACCATATTCTTTACCTAAATTTTTTTAAAATTAAAAACCAAGCATTAAATGCCCATTACATACCAGGTACAATATAAATGTTATATCAGTTGAGGGTCCATCATTTATAGATGAGGAAACTGAGGCAGACAGAAGTGGTGACTTGCCCTGGAACATATAGCTATTAAATAAAATTTAAACTCAGATCTCCTTGCCTTCAGGCCGAGCACTCCATTTGCTATTCTTCCTGCTCATTTTTCTTTTATTGCTTCCACTTTTTAGGACAACAATAATGTTTCTTATTCCCCCTAATCACACTAGGCAATAACATAACTAACAACATTTGGTCTAGAAATTCAAGGGATGTGATTCTAATTCAAATATCCCATTAATCTATCACACGACTATATCCTGTTTCAGCACTCCAGTCCATAAGGTAGAGAAACTAATAAGACCTTCATAAAAAGTAAAATTGGAGGTGTGGTAGGTGTCTCAGTGGATAGAGCCAGGAATAGGGATGGGAGGTCCTGGGTTCAAATTTGACCTCAGATACTTACTAAACTTGGTGATATTGGCAAGTCACTTACCCCCTTACTGCCTATTCCTTACTGCTTTTCTGCCTTGGATTCTAAAACAAAGGGTAAGGTGTTATTGTTTTTTTAAAGTAAACTTGTGAAAAGTGATAAAACTGGGTTTGCTGACTTTACATCCCTTCTAGTTTAGTCTGAAGTATTTCACAAATACAGAGTAGTATTTCAAAATAGCTTCTGATATTAATGTCAGCTAAAATGCAAAATATCTTGGCTTTCTGAATTTAATTTAATCCAATCTTATTCTTATTTTTAAAAATCTATAATGTATATCACTTAAACTACAATGCAGAACTCTACTTTTTAATTATAAAGCATTAATCTATATACTACTCAAAAAGTGGCAAAAATGGAAATAGAGGAAAAGGGAATAAAAAGGAATGAACATAATCAGAGAAAGTTACTTAGACTAGGTGTATTGTCTAGGAAATTGTATTGAGAGTATGGTAGAACCTTAATACAAAAGCTAATGTTAACTTTCCTTCTACTACAGTCTCCTCTTCTCAGAACAGATAACTGTAAATTTTCCATCTTTGGGGAATTCTAGTAGCTCAAATCTATTCCATTCAACAACAGAAAATTATTAAAAACCTACTATGTTGAATCCTAATTTCTCTCCAAAGCTTCAGTCATATCTCCAACTTCCCATTCAAATGGATGCTCCCTGGTTATCTTAAACTCACCTTGTCCAACTTTACCTTCTCCACAAAACTTTCTTTCCTAGCTCTCCTATTACTCCGGTGTCCAGGGTACCACCATCTTCTGGGTTATCCAGGCTCACTGCCTTTTGGCAAAGTGTCATCTTTGACTTCTCACTCTATCCTGACTCCATATCTAGTCAGATGCCAAGTCCTATTGATTCTACCTTTGCAACATTTCTCAAATACTTCTCTGGCACTTACTACCCTGGTGTAAGCTATCATCAACTCACAACTGAAATTTGCGTAAGAGCCTGTTGGCTGCTTTTTCTTGACTCAAGTCTCTCACCACTCCCGTCTATCCTCCACTCAGCTGTTATATTGATTTTCCTAAAGGAGCCATGTTACCACCCTACTCTATGAACTCCAGCAACTTCCCAATCCCTTCAAGGTCAAATATAAAATTCTCTGTGTGGCTTTTAAAGTCTTTTATAACCTAAACCCTTCCTACCTTTCCAGCCTTCTTATACCTTAATCCAATAACACTGACATTTTCATCTACTGGCTTTCTTCAAGTGGCAACTAAAATCCTACCTTCTCCATGATGCCTTTCAGTATCTAACTTCACTCCAAGTGCCTTCCTTCTGTTAATTCCCAATTTATCTAGCATAGTTGTTTGCATGTTGTCTCTCCCATAAGACTGAGCCCCTCAAAGAGGGGCTGGTTTTGATTTTTTTTTTATACTCAGCACTTAGCACAACATCTGACATACTATGTGCAAAGACATTAAGCTATATAGTGGAAATACAAAATAAAATGTAACAATCCTTGCTCTCAAAAAGTTTATATTCTAGTATAAAGGATAAGTATATAAAAACTATTATATGCTGACAGAAACAGGAGATAAATTGGGTTGTCTTCCATGGTCCTCTTTGCTTCCTGATGGCAGCTTTGGAAGAGTGGGATTTTTGAGCTTGGGCACAAAAGATTTTATTTTATTTTGCTAAATAATTACCTTTTTATTCCTTTATTTCCAGTGATTATTAAAAATTTTATAAAATATTTTAAAAATTATGATAAGGTGGATAATAAGTCCCAAGTAGAGGTCTGAGTGGCAGGAGAAATAACCTTTGACTGAGAAAACAAGAAAGGTTTCAAAGGATGATGTATAGTTGTAGTGAAGAAACTTACAGGCTATGTAGTTCAAATTCCTTCATTTTCTTTAACTTTTAAAATAAAACATTTTTCCCTCCTGCTTCATACTCCTTCAGTTGGGGGATGGGGGTGGGTCAGTCAAGAAAAATAAATTCCCACATCTGGCTGGGTTTAAAAATATATCTTATTCCATATCTTGGATCTATCATTTCTTACCTATCAGAAACATGCTTCATTATCAATCCCCTGGAGTCAGGGTAGGTCATTACATTGATCAGTGTTTAAGTCTTTCAAAGTTGTTTGTTTTTAAAATATTATTACATACCATTTTCTTGATTCTGCTCTCTTCCCTCTGCATTAGTTCCTGTGTCTTTCCAAGTTTCCCTGAATTTGTACTCTTTGCCATTTTTTATGGTACTCTTAGTCATATGCTGTAATTTGCCCTGCAATTTCTCCAGTTGATGGATATCCCCCTTAGATTCCAATTCTTTTCACCACAAAAAGAATTGCTATAAATACTTTTAAGCATATAGTTCCCTTTCCTCTTTTTTTATATTTCTTTAGGACAGACTTAATAGATATATTGCTGGTTCAAAGAGTACAGAAAATGTAAGTGACTCATTGATAGTCATGTGGAGGCAGCTAGATAGTACAATGCATCAAGTCATTGTCTTAAGAGTCAGGAAGAACATAGTGGGAATCCTGCCTTAAGATACTTTCTAGCTCTGGGACTCAAAACAAATTACTGTTTCTGAAGTTCTCTTTTTGTAAAAAGGTCATGATAACTACCCTCCCAGGATTTGTGTGAGGATCAAATAAGACAACATTTGTGAAGTATCTTGCACACCTTAAAGTAGCATATAAATACTAGCTAATAATATTATTTGAGGGCATAATTTGAAATTGCTTGCAAGAATCTTTGAACCATTTAGAGCCCCACCAATATTGTATTGATGTGTATTTTTTTCTAGCAACTCTAAGAGATGTCATTTTCCTTTTTTTTTTTTTCAACTTTGCCAGATCTGAGGAGTTTGAGGTAGAACCTCAGAATTGCTTCAATTAGTATTTCTCTAATTCTTACTAATTTGAAAACATTTTTCTTTTTCATATCTTTCATTCTTTTGGGTCCTTGAGGATTCATCCTTGAATCTTTTAAGATTCTTGATCTTTTGCTCTTGCAAATTAACTGTTATTCATTATAACTTTCTAAAAGCAAGTCTCAGATAATTTGATAGGAATGGCAATTAACAAGTAATTTAGGTAGCAGTGCCATTTTTGCCACATTGGCTCAGCCTATCCATGGGTAATTACTATTTCTCCAATTATTTAGTCCTGTCTATTTCTGTTAAGATTGTCCTAAGAGTTATATAGTTCCTGTGTATGTCTTGGTAAGTAGACTTGGTAAGTATTTTATATATTCAAAGTTGTTTTAGCTGTTTCCAATTTGTGGTGACACAATTTGGGGGATTTCTTGGCACAGATATTGGAGTAGTTGTCATTTCCTTCTCCAGTTCATTTTATAGATAAGAAACTAGGGAAACAGGGTTAAATAGCTTGCCTAGGGGCAACTGGGTGGCTCACTGGATTGAGAGCCAGGCCTAGAGTCCAAAGGTCCTAGGTTCAAGTCTGGTCTCAGAGACTTGCCCAGGGCCACACAACTGGGAAGTCTGACTTCCCAGTTGTGTGGCCCTGGGCAAGTCACTTAACCCCCATTGCCTAGCCCTTACCACTCTTCTGCTTCGGAGTCAATACACAGTATTAACTCCAAGATGGAAGGTAAGGGTTTCTAAAAAAAAAAAATAGCTTGCCTAGAATCACACAACTAATAAGTGTCTGAGGAAAGATTGGAACCCATAAAGATGAATCTTCCTGGTTCCAAGTCCATGTTCCATTCATTGTACTGGCTAACTTCCTTTATTTATATTTATTTATATATTTATATTTATTTATATTATATTATATCTTTATATTTATTTATACTTATATATATATAAATATATACATATATATTTATATTCCAACTATTGACGTTTTTTAATGTAATTTCTCTTTCTCTCCTTTCTTGGTGGATTTTGTTAGCAATATGTAGAAATAATCTTCATTTTCTCATGAGCAATCAGAGGCACAGAGACACAAAGTGATTTCTGCAGGGTCACCCAGCAGTATATCCAGACTAAAAGGTGTGCTTACAATTGTATGGGGTCTGGTCTGAAGCCAAGTGCCCAGCCTTTAAATGAAAGAAACAATTAGCCCATTTCTTATCAGCATGAAATCCACCCCAAGATAAAGGACAGGTAGATTGAGGGCAAACCTTGCTATCAATAAAACTTGGGTTCAAACCTGACTCTGAACCCTAACTAAATATATAGTCATTAACAGGGAAGTTATTAAACCACTCTGAGCCCTAGGCAGCTATTTAACACCCTAAGCTATGGAGCAGTGGTTCCTATTGTTCAGTTGTTTCAATCATGCCCTCCTCCACATGACCCCATTAGGTTTTCTTGGCAAAGATACTGGAATGGTTTGCCATTTCTTTCTCCAGTTCATTTTACAGATGAGAAAACAGAGGCAAACAGGCTTAAGTGACTTGCCCATTGTTACACAGCTATTAAGTGTTTGGGATCAGATTTGAACTCAGGAAAGTCTTCCTGAGGTCAGGTCCACCTAGCTGCCCATATAAATATGAGTTGTTTCCAATTAGCTATCACTAGAAATATTTGCTATACTAAGTATTCCTTACACTGATAAAAATCACAGAAAAAGTTTCCCTCTCCTATATTTCCCACCTTTCCTGCCTTTTTCTCCTTCATTAAACAAAAGTTTGGTAAAAGTTATTTTAGATATAGCTACAGAATTTGGGAGAATCAAGAAAGTTGATTCTGAGGGCATGACCAAGCCTAGTAGGGCCTGACTCTAGGGTTTTCCACCTTTTGATGAGTATTTTAAAATTTTTTCAAAGTCTTGTTGTTGAAGGGGAAAGGATAATATTTCAGGATAAGTTAGTGAGGGAGGGTAGAAGGGGATGCTCCTGACTTCTCCATAAGGGTGCTCGATATTCATCAATCAGCCAGGCAAGAAACATTTAATTAATTAAAGTATTAAACATTAATATTATATCAATATGTTTATATGACTAGTCCTGAAGAGAAAGATAAGCTAGCATTAAGCTGTTTGGTAATCCACCAGATAAATCTCCAAAACCAAATAAATTTTGCCAAAATATTCCTGCTAACCTATCTCCTTCCTCAATCAGCTGAGGTCCTACCTAAACCCACACCTACCAGGCACCCACCCACATGGCAATCCTTTCCTTCCTCACTAAATAATTTGATCCCCACCTCTTCTCAGCTTCTAATTACCTCAGAGAACCAGCTAATCTGGTTTCCTCTCCAAAGAAGTTTAATGGAGAATATGACACCAGAGCTGACCAATGAAGGACAGAAAAGATCTCAACAGGCAGAGTTGGGGGAAGTTCATTCCAATCATGGTAAACAGCTTGTGTGACAAACAGCCTATGAAATACAAAGGCAGCAGAGGGAAGGAAGTTAAGAGGAAAACAAATGATTGGAATGTTGAGTGCTTAAAAAGGAGTAGTAAAATTTAAATCTCAAAGTTAGTCAAAACCAGATTAGCAACCTTGAATGCCAGGGCAAGGAATCTGTATTTCATGTAGTAGGCAACATGAAGTCACTCAAGTTTTTGAATGGGTAGACAACATGATCAACCAGAGTATTAAGGAAGACTGTCTGGCAGTTGTATGAAGGATGGACTAGAAAGGTGGTACATAGAAAGCAGACAATGATAAACTAGATTGGTGCTAATGAGGGTCCTGAACCAAGATGGTAGCAGTGGGAAATGGAACAGAGAGAAGAAATGGAAGAATTATAGAGAGGTGCTGATAAAACTGGGCAATGTAAATTCTAAGGCTTTGCATACAGAAAAAAAGTTAAAGGAAGATTTGTTGTGCTCTTCACTTTTGGAATCTGTGTTTCCTCCACTTACTTCACAAAGATAAGAGGCAATTTATCATGTCAGCATACTCCTTTTCAAGCTAAGGGATTTCTATCCCACAGAAAAAGTGTCAAATTTCAGCTTCTTCCAAAGCTTTCAAGAACTATTAAAATGCTGTCCGATAAAGCCACAGAATTTTAGCACTTGAAAGGACAAACATATTTTAAAAATGAGGAAAATAGATACAAAATTATTTCCTAAGGGGAAGCTCACAATCCTTCTGGACATTTACTGAGCAGAACATCCTACATATGAAGTTTTGGGAAGTCTCCAGAATAAAGGAGTTGAAACTAGATGGTGTTTAAGGTGTCATCATGCTTTTAGATTTTAATCCTTTCAATATTAAGAACACTGGATCAGTTATATACAAGGAAATCTTTCTAAATGCATCAGAAAAAAAATCAGAGTTGAGACTAAAAAAGAAAAATGGAGAAGGGGGATATTGTTGTCAACCAAGTTAGAATGATGTTTTTAAGTGGTTATGGGTAAAGGTTTTCTCTACCAACTAGGGAACCAGAGCCCATAAACATAAGGACAAATAGGGTGATAGTTTTATTATTCTTAGCTTAATATAATTTCAGTCAGCTTGTTTAAAAAAGAAAATCTTTAAAAAAAACAAAATGTTGCTATAAGATACAAACATTTCAAAAGTGCCTCACAAAACTGACTCACCATGACACAGACTCTTTTGTGATGCTTTGAGAGATCACAACCTTGTAGGAAGCAACACTGCTTTACCACTTATCAATTCTAAGAAGTATAAGATTGGGAGTTTCCTGAAGAAATATTACTATAAGACATCTTGCCAAATTTTTGTTGACTTTCCATTTTTAATGCCTTTCTCTTTTTATTTTCCTCATCATTTTTTGAAATTCAGGCTTAAGAATGAGGTTTTTTTTTTTGAAACTTATTAAGTTAAAAGAAGCAGACAACAAACAGATCAACAAAACTCTCTTCCATTCCAGTAAATCTCAGAAATTTAAGACTTTTCCCATGTGAAAAATTGGGGAAGAGATAAAATCCTACCTACCTAAATCTCTATTACCAAACCCTCAGCCTCAGGAATTCAGATCTTATACCTATCAATAAATGTGTACAATTAATGACATTTATCTGATTCTACTTGACTAGTATTCATTAGATAGAACATGAGAGAACACTTATAGCATAAATTGCTGGAAGACAAAGACCATGTATAACCAATTAATTTTACACAGAACTTCATTAGTGTAGAGCTTCTACTGACTTTTTCACTCTTATAGGGATCAAAGTTATAGGAATCTTTGCCTCTGATATCTAAGTTAAGCCCAAGTCAATGTGATCAGGAAATTAAAAAAGTAACCCAGGAATCCTGATCTGAAAACTATCTAGGAAATAAAAGATGAAGTGGATGGCCAATGGAACAAACCAAAGGCAATTTCTGGTGGAAGTGCCTCCTGCTAATACATCTTTATTTTCTTCTTTTCACTACCCTATGTCTTCCAGACACTTATGCTCTTCTTTATATTAGTTATTTGTGTATGTCATCTACTATAGTAAGATAAGTTTTTTGAGAGTAAAGACTATATCATACTTCAAACATACTTCAAACAAACATACTATCAAACATAACTTGTTTCTTAAAACCTGGGCTGTCAACTCTTCTTCAGTTTCTCTCATCTTTATTAGGAGGATAATATCTGTACCATACAAAGATGTTTTTAGAACTTCAGTCTTCAGAATCTATACACCATACCATTCCAGCCTTATTTCAGATCCCTCTCCTTCATTGTGCTCTTTATTCCATTCATGCCTGTCCATGATATTCCAAGTACTATATTCCTATATTTACGCAAATAATCCCAACTCTGGAATATAGTTCCTTTTCCCCCTCTCTTAGACTCTCCTCTAGATTCCTCTAAGGCACAACTCCAAGTGCCACCTCCAGAGGGTTTTCCTGATTTCCTCCCCATCCTCCCTCCATCCTAGGTTTTACCTGTCTCCCTCTTGAAATGACTGTATCAGTGATGGGCAACCTTGAGCTTGGTGTGTCAAAATTCGCCAAAAAAACGAGCATAACTTGGGGTGTGTCACTTCGGGGACACACCTCAGCATTCAGCCCCATACTTTTCTGTATAGGGCACCTGTCAAAGATGGCTACATGTGTCAGTGCTGACAGGTTCACCATCACAGGACTATATAGTGCTTTGTAAGATCCTTGAGAACAGGACTTTGCATTTTTCCTCTTTTTATCCCCAGAGCCAAGCATAGAACATTACATACTGTAGACTGCAAACATTATATTTAGTGGTTAGACTTATATGAAATAACATGGTCACTGAAATTATTATCTCAATTCAGAAGTTTATTTACCAAAATAGTAGGGAAACAATAAAGTAGAGAAATGTGAAAGAGGTTAGAGAAAATACCTATACTCTCCCGATAGGAGATGTCGCCCAGTTTGGATTCACATGTTTCTGAGTTATCACCCAGTTTAGCATGTGTCTTGCAGGCCTTCCCTCCCACCCCCACTTAAGGTTAAGTAGGGGTGTCTTCCTTTTGGAGGCGTAAAGCCCTGTAATAAGAGTTTGTGGACTTCCCTTATTTTAGGGTTAAGTATGGGTACATTTGCTTTTGTTGATTAATTAAAAAGTAGACAAAGGGAGTTAATCCTGTTCTCACAATCTATCACAATCTAGTGAGGTACTAAGTAAAGGTACCTAAGTAATTGTTAACCAAAGTTTTAACTCCAACTAGGCAAAGAGAATAAAGGATTCCCTTTTCCTGAGTGTAAACTCAGAATAGACAGAGAATCAAAATTTCCTTTCATAAGACACTTAATAAATGCTTACTGAATTTGAATAAGCAAGCTAAAGAATATAGGGCTACAACCAGGCTTCCTTCAGCAAAATAAACATATAAAAACACTCATTCAAATCAAGTCAACTAGCATTTATTAAGCATTACTGTGTGTCAGGCACTGTGCTAAGCATGGGGTTACAAAGAGAAGGCCAAAGAAGATCACAATCTAATGAAGGAGACAATTTGCAAACCATCATGTACATAAAAATGCTATACAGTATATATGTGAGCTAATCTTAGAAAGAAAAACCTAGTAATAAGAGGGATGAGGAAAGGCTTCTTTTCTGCTTCATTATCTCCCAAGTGAAAAGTATATGAATGGATAATAAGAATTCTAACCCAAGTAGTAAAGGAAATAATTCAAAATATATGTTGAAGAAATGAAGAGGTGGGCAGCTGGGTAGCTCAGTTGATTGAGAGTTAGGCCGAGAGACAGGAAGTCCTAGGTTCAAATCTGACCTGACACTTCTCAACTATGTGACCCTGGGCACGTCACTTAACCACTATTGCCTAGCCCTTTCCACTCTTCTGCCTTGGAACCAATACACAGCATAGATTCCAAGACAGAAGGTAAGGGTTAAAAAAAAAGGAAATGGAGAGAAATGGGTCAGAGACAGTGGTTAAAATAGACTTTAAAAAGACTTTAGTCTATTTTATTCAATCTCTTCACTTTACAATTAAGGGAAATGAGCTTCAGAGTAAATGAAATGACTTGCCTATGGTCATAGGTAATAAATTACAAGTTAGGATTTGAACCCAAGTCCTTGGACTCTAAATCCAGTGCTCGGTATTATATACTTCTCTGAAGGAAAAGATAGAATAGAACATGAAAAGAAGTCATAAAATTGCAGTTTTAAATCCCAGCCTTGGGACCAATTTATATGACTATGGGCAAGTCATTAGATCTTTCTTTGTCTCCATTTGGCTATAAAATGGGCACACTGCCATCTGCCCCCCCTCCCCCAGAGTTGTGGTAAAGATCAACTTAGATGAGAGTCAATTTCTTCAACATTTACAGGGGCTCTATTGTATGCAAAGCACCATTCTGGACAGAAAGGAAAAGGGAAGATAAATAAGATCCCTTACCCTCCAGAAGCTTATATTTAAACAGGAAGACATGAAATCATTCCCAGGTGATCAGGCCATAGAAGCCTTCAGCTGTGCATCAAAAGTTATAAGCCTCTACCTGAAACAATTATTCTTAATCTTCTCCTCAATTTGTGCCATAAGAGACCCTAGGGAGAGCAGATCAGAACCTCCAAACCCTTCACTTCCCTACTTGATTTCATATTACGGTATCACTATTTCTTTTTTGTCTTAGCCTACTTAAAACCCCAACAAAAACACATTATATTATATAATCTCTTGTCCCCTTCTTAAATATGATAAAGGTAGTCTTCCAAAGTCTACTTACCTTTGGTTCTACAAATAACACTAAAATTTGGAAGACACTGCTTAGAAGCCCTTCCAGTAGATCTGTAACTCAAACTCCTGGGTTGATCTACCCATGATTTTGGATTACTTCAATTTATCACTGAAAAAGTAGCTAACTGTTATAAAAAATATCTCTACACAGTGATTTGCATACATTATCTCATTTATCACAGCAACTAGGGTGAGATAAGTATTAACTCCATTTTGTAAAAACTTGGCCTCAACAAAGCTTAGGTTACTGGACTGGTAAGTGCATCAAAAGAAAAGGGATTTGAATAGAAGTGTTCTGGATTCCTAATTCAGGACTCAGGAAGAAAAAAACTAATCAGTTCCACACACCCCCAAACCACAATGGTGCAATGTATTATTCAAACACTAAAAACACCAACAAAAGTCTCCTATCTTAAAACTTTAGAAATAATAAAATATAAGGGTACTTTTAGTCTAGTCTGAAAGGATTTAAGAAAGTTGACAGATATGAAATACAAATCCATTCCCTTTCCCTATATATTCTTTCAACTCTGAAACTATTCAAAACCTTTCATTTTGTTGTTTTCTTTAGCTATTTGTTAAAATAAGAACTAGAAGCACTCCTAAATACCTATTAAGAAAAACTTAACTTCAGAGTTCAGATAAAGATTTCTGAAAGTTCACTGGTCTGACAAATTGTGAGCCAAAGTAATAATGCTTTTAAGACTTTCACTAAATGTGGGAAAGTTAATACCCAAAAAAGTCTAATTTCTTGTTTTATTGCCAAATTGGCAACTGTGAGTAGGGGTTCTCAAGTCCCAAGGAAGGACTCTGTTTAATCTGTACCACAAAGAGCACTCACTAAAATTAATTAACATGTAAAAGCACCTGAAATATCACTTATCTAAGGTTTTCATTTTTTCAAGCTTCTTCCTGGAAAATTAATCCTTTTGTTCCTAAATTTAGTTTAGAGCAATGACTCTGCACAAACTCCCTAAAAACTATAGACATAGGAGTAACTACTGTGAATTTGACCATCCATTTCATCTGTTTTCATCTGACTCTCCTGAAACAAATTGCAGTTGATCAATTAAAAACTCTTCCTGTGGAGATTAGTTTTAGGCTCTATAAAGATTTAAGGAATCCCACGCTTAATATTTCCTAAGTTGTTTTTGTTTTTTACTTGGGGAAAAAAAGAGAAAATAAAAGTAGAGATTCCCATTATTACATTCTTGAAGTTGTGGCAACACTCACAGTAGCTATATTACATTGTATCTAAGGTCTTAAAAGCTAGTTTTCTTATCCATTCATAAAACCCAGCCTATTTAAAACAGCAGTATAACAGTTTCTGAAGATGTTAACTCTAACCAAAACATAACTTGTCCTTCTTGCTCATTTTGATGGTATCACAATTACAATTATAATATTGTTTGCCTGATGTATACATTGTCATCTCTGCAAACAAGACTTGTAAACCACAAAGTAATGTCACCATTTAATTTTTCATTACTCTTCATGCTGACACACTTTACCTAAGACAAATGCCAGAACTCAGTCAATAGTTTTAATAAACATAGCTTTCGGAAAAGCACAAATTTCCTCTTTGTGTTGACAACTTGAGGCTGCCTGCCCCTTTTCCTTAAAAGCAACCTAGCAAGGATAGAAACCCTGTGCTTGCAAATACTCAAGTAATTTTTTATTTCTATTTTTTTTGTTTTAACATCAATTTTATTTAATTAATTTATTTTTTTAAAGCCCTTACCTTCCATCTACGTATTGGCTTCAAGGCAGAAGAGTGGTAAGGGCTAGGCAATGGGGGTTAAGTGACTTGCCCAGGGTCACACAGCTGGGAAGTGTCTGAGGGCAGACTTGAATCTAGGACCTCCTGTCTCTAGGACTGGCTCTCAATCCACTGAGCCACCCAGCTGCCCAACAATTTTATTAACAGCTTACATTTATATTTGTCTATTACTTTATCATACATTATCACATTTGATCTTGGCAATGATCCTATGAGGCTGGCAGTGTAGCCTTGTTTTACAGATATGAAAACTGAGTCTGCATTTTAGTGATTTTAAAATCAATACTAAAATTTATTCATCTGCTTTGTACAAGGCATGGTGCTAGGCAGGAGAATGTAAAACCAAAGACAGACATTCTAATGGAGGGGAAGAGTAATCCAAAATTAGTGCTAAGGGGAGTATATTAGTAGCTCAGTGGATTTGGAGCCTGTCAAGAGACAAGAAGTGTTGGGTTCAAATTAGAATACTTCCTAGCAGTGTTAACCTTGGGCAAATTACATTGTGCCTAGCCCTTATCATTCTTCTGCCTTGGGACCAATATACCACATTAATTCTAAAACTGAAGGTAAGGGGTTTTTGTTTTTTTTAAAGGCTACTAAACTCTAGCTTTTCTATCTTCAAGTACAAAAAGCAAGAAAATAACTGCCTCCGATTCTGGATATAGTTTTATAAAGTCCATGGTTTTCATTCTCCAAAATCAGGAGTTTTCAAAAATTCAAAAAATAAAACAATACATAAAACCGCACTCTTTGTTCGTGCTTTGTTCATGAGGAGTCGGTCTACTGTAGTGGGTAGAGTGTTGAACCTGGACTTCTACCTCACTTATTTGACCATGGAGAAGTCAACTAAGGTCCCTAAGCCTCAGTTTCTTCTACTGCAAAATGGGAATGCTAATATTCATAGGACCTACTTCATAGGATTGTTGAGAGGATCAGATAAATGTAAAGTGCTTTGCTAACATATCACTCTAAAAAATTCCATTAAAAATATCTTAGACCCATATTAATTAGGAAACTACCACCAGCCATCTTAACTCCTGACCAAGAGAGCATAAATATATGCTAAGTTAAATGAAAAGTAGTTCTATTCACTTTTTATGGAATGATATATGGCAAATGCAAGAGCAGATATTTTGTTTTAGGCAAATGTTATACTTTGAACTGTTTCAGTCACACAAGAGGGTATTTCACTCACAGTAACTGAGCTACCAAGGAGAAAGGCAGAAAGCAGGCTTTAAGGAGGTATAATAAGCTTAATTGTTGAATATATCCTGAGGCATGCAAAGAGAATGGCTAGACAAACACAAAGGGGTTTCCAGTATCATGTACAGCTTTTAGACAAAGAACATTCAAAAAACTGCAGCTGGCAAATAAAACTAGGAATTTCAAAAAGGCAAGTTTCAAGTAGAGTGACCTGACATGTTAGAGCACAGTAAAAGACAACACATCTACTTTCAAGTTTAGAAAGAAAAAACCATGAATCAGACATGGAAAAGCGGCATACCCAAGTATTTTCAAATCATTTGTTCCCATCAACAACTTATTCACACACTGTAAAACACAGGTAAAGACTTGGTTTTATGCGTGTTTGTAATAAATAGCATCATACTTATAAACAATTCACTTTTCCCTACCCAAACTCTTTTGTTTTAAATGTTCTGAACACATAATTCACAACAATGTTAACATTGCTTAATATGGCTAAACTGAGACTAGGCTTTTAAAATTCAGTTTGTCCTTTAGACATCAATCTGGCAACTTTTTAAAGATGGCATGCTCCCTGCACTCAGGCTCAAGCTTTTTCCCTTCTCTTGCCCCAACCAAATGTTTCTCTCTCCCCCCTTTACTAAGGGCAAGGAAAGGAAAAGGAGGTGGAAAGTGCTTTTAAAAAAGGGTAAAGGGTTGCAAAGATCAGGGGGTGAATTTTTAAGCAAGGCTTTAACACATCTACTGCTTCTGGGAACCCGAGGATTTTTTACTGTGGGTCTATCAGTGAAATGCAATCTGACGCATCAGTTTTTAGATATCATATCAAGCAGCCCCCACAATTGGGAGCTATCCCTAGCATCCGTCCCCTCCATTAAAAAACAAACAAACAACTGGGGTGGGGGGAAGGGCAGGGAACCGAATGATAGAAGGAGATACTCTAGAGGGGGACAGAAAATTGTTGTTTATGTTAGGGACTAGCGGGGAATAAGGGATGATGAAGGGGGAGGGAGGAAGGCAAGAGAAACAGAACAGAAGGACAAAGATACCTCCCTTACCCTTCAGGATACCTCTTCCAGACAAGCAGGATCACCCCCCCCCCCCCAAGGGTTCTGGAAGGACCATGGCCCTAGTTGCAGCTACAGCTTCAAAGGGATGAGCTAGGCTCTCCCTGGACAGCCCCCCCCCCCCCAACACACACACACACACACACACACACACACACACACACACACAAAGAAAATCTGCTTCTTGCTTTAAGCAGAGTTGGGACTAGTAAAGGGGGGCACGAGAGAGGTGGCAGACAGGGAACGGGGTTGGGGGTGGGGGACAGAGGGGCCGTTGAACTGGGCGAGGTGGGCATCTCTGCAGGACTCACCTCCTCCCTACTCCTCTTTCTTCTTCCTCCTCCTCCTCCTCCTCCTCCTCCTCCTCCTGCTCCCTCTGGGGTTGTTCGGCTGCCACCGGCTCCTGCCTCCCCTCGGACTACAGCCGTCTGTGTATGCGTGCGTGTGTGCGGTTGCTGGTGTGCTTGTGTGTGTGTGAGTGTGCGTGTGCCAGCTCGCCTGCCAGTCGGCTCACTTCCTCCCTTGCTCCCCGCCCCCCCCTCGCTCCGCCTCCCCGGGAGGTGGGGACTCGGGAGCAGGAGCCCGAATCTCAGAGCGGCCTCCTCGGAACCAACTCTCGCGAGCTGGACTTGCCCCCTCCCCCGTGGAAGCCTCCCCCTCCCCCCCCCCCCCCATTCCTCGCCCCCACCTTTCTCCCTTCCTCCCCCTCCTCGCGTCTGAATCCCTCTCCTCGGCGGCGGCCCTCTCCAGTCCCAGCCACCCATCAGTCACCTTGCTCCTGGGGCCTCCCCTTCTATCACTGGACACCTGGCTAAGGCAAAACCTGCGCGGGTTGCCCTGTGCCGGCGAGCTGGACTCTCTCTCCTTGCAGCCCAGCCCACAGATGCCTCCTATTTCTTTCTCAAAGCAAGTCAAACTACTTTCCTGGCTGTAAAGTTGAAACGAGGTAGACCGTGGAGGTGATGTGAGAGCACCAGGATATGCTTGTACATCGTTTTTAAGGTGGATTTTTTGCAATATAGAATTTCCATGCTGGGAGGCTGTCTGGACCGAGGCAAGACGGAAGCCCTGGTTTGATTGCTGAAGAAGCTTTTATTGATGAGGCAGCAAGGTTAAGGGAAGCCGATAAGTCAGAAGACCTAGGATATTTTAATTACCGTTAAGAAAATTATCAAGCATTTATTTTTTTAATCTTCCCACCCAACAAAAATAACTTTATAACATGTAAAATCAAGCTTAGAACCCATTATGAAAAATTCTATACAACTCCAGAGAGAGCTGATTAAAGCAGATTGAAGCATATTTTCCTCCACTTTATTTTTCTTGCTCCCCCCTACCCCAGCATGTTTAATGTGGAATTGTATTTTGCATGACTTCATATGCAATGAGTATTATTATTTCTTGCCTTCTCAATGGGTAGGGAAAGGGAGGAAAATTCTGAAATAAAAATTAGAAGGGGGAAAAAAAACGAAGCATAGGCCAATAAAAGAAATTCCCATCTTGGCCAGGTCCAAAAATGGGTTTCTAGTTCTACATATTTAGTCTGTCACCTCTCTGACAGGAGGTGGACAGCATTCTTTATCATCTATCCTTTGGAATCACCATTGATCATTGAAAAGAGTTCTGAAGTAGAAGACCATATTTTAGTTCTGCTATCTGTTAATTATGTGACCTCAGATGTGCCAGGGAAGAGAAAAGAAGGGAATAAACATTTATGTAACACCTACTATTTGCCTGTGTACTAGGCCCTTTTTACACATATTATCTTATTTGATCCTCACCAGGGCCCGGTAATGGAGGGGAAACCTACAAGTCTCAGTTTTCTTGCCTATAAAATGAACATCTTTTCCCTGCCTAAACAGTAGGATCTAATCAATCAAAAAGCTCCTGTTTACAGTGCTAAGATGTTGAAGATAGAGACAAAAATGAAGCCATCCTTAGACTTAATGAACCTACCATTCCAAAAGAGGGAAATAACATATATAAAAAAAGATGAAAAAAAGTTATAGAGAAACAAAATGTGAGAACAAAAGCAAGAAACTAGTTTGATGGACTATAGAATGGTACAGTTTGTTTTGGGAAAAGGCTGACCTTTGGACAAGCCAAAAAGGAGTAACTCCTAAAGGCTTCTGACAACTTTATCTCAAGCCAAATATATACAATGTGGTAAGGCAATATTTATTACACAAAGGGCAGATACCTTTTTTAAAAAAGGGGTGGAGTACAATTATGCAGCTCAGTGGACAGAGAACTAGGCCCAGAAGTCCTGGGTTCAAATTTGACCTTGGACACTTGATTGCTGTGTGACCCTGGGCAAGTCACAACACCAACTGTCTAACTCTTACCACTCTTCTGCCTTGGAACTGATAGTATCCACTTTAAGACAGAAGGTAAAAGTTATTTTTTTAAAAAGCAATGAAACCATCCTTGATATTTAAGGTACAACAACAGACCAAGGTTCATCACACCCTTCTGACCTGGTGAGAAGAGCTTCCCATAATTGAATCAGGACTGTATCCTTGCTGGATATATCCTTTTCATGCTATTGATTAGTAATTTTTTTGGTAAGATGTTATACTTTCTACCAGAGCCTAGTGGTACAATGGATTGAGTGCCAAGACTCATCTTTCTATGTTCAAATGTGCCTCAGACATTACCTATGTGACCCTGGGTGAATCACTTAACCCAGGCTTCAGTTTCCTATCTGTAAAATGAGCTGGAGAAGGCAATGGCAAACCACTCTAGTGTCTTTGTCAAGAAAATCCCAAATGGGGTCACAAAGAGTTGGGCATGACTAAAAAAATGATTGAACAATATTTTCTTTTTTTTAATTAAGAGCCCTTATCTTCTGCCTTAAAACTAATACTAAGTATCAGTTCCAAGGCAGAAGAATGGTAAGGCTGAGGCAATTGGGTTAAGTGACTTGCCCAGGGTCACACATCTTAGAAGTGTCTAAGGCCAAATTTGAACCCAGGACATCCCATGTCTAGGCCTAGTTCTTTATCCATGAGTCATCTAAATAATATTTTCTAGTAGCATCTCATTTGGATACAATACTGAACGTGAACCAAAATATATTCAAACAAAAAGATCCAAACATGCAGAATTTTCACTTTGCCTAGGAATCAGGAATCTCACAATGTATGAAATTGTCATTTCCTTCAGAGAAGATCTTTCAGAGTTCAACCCTAGCATTGAGGGGAGGTAAATACAAGACCTATTGCTTCAGATAACATACCAAAAAAAAAAAAAGACAAGAAGAGATCTTCCTCTAATGGTTTTTCCCCCTCTAATTTTTGTTCCTTTTCCCTTTTCTCAATATTGTAGTGTAATGGGAATGGACACTGAGATCTGCCTAGTAGGATCTCAGATTTTCAATTCTTCTTGCCAACTAGACTCCACAGCAGTTCTCTAATCCACTGGGTGCTGCCATAAATTTCTCTGATACAAGGCTCCATTGCTAATAGCAAACTGGAAAGAGAAAGAAACCTCTTTCTTTTTTCTGGACTCTCTAAGAGATTCCAGAGAAAAGGTGAAGGGCAGACTCTTAAGGTCTTCTTTAAGAACTGGGTTCTTCCTCCATAACAAGCTTTCCTCTTGATTAGGCCTCAAGCTCAATTTCTAGCATAGTTGGGGGTTTTGTTTTTGTTTTTTCTTTTAAATTCAGTTTCTCCTATTTGCCAAAATCAATGAGCAGTGAAAGAAAAGATACAAGTAAGGGCAAATCCATTGTTTCTGCCAACCCTCAAACTAGTATCCAGACTCCTTATATAGAAATAGAGTCCTCATTGTCTGTTACCTCTTGAAAAATTCATCAAGTGGATTTGGAAATTGAACTAGATTCCCTTGATCTATACCCTCAGTAAAGCATCCATAATTATAATCTCATCCTCTTCATCAAAACCCATTACTTGGGCAGCTAGGTGGCCTGGTGAATTGAGAGCCAGGCCTAGAGATGGGAAGTGCTAGGTTCTGACCGCAGACACTTCTAAGCTGTGTGATCCTGAGCAAGTCACTTAACCCCCACTGCCTAGCCCTTATTGCCAAGACAGACAGAAGGCAAGGGTTTAAAAAACAAACAAACAATTTATTACTAAGGGTGGCTCAGGGGGATAGAAAGTCAAACCTGGTGGCAAAATGTCCTGGGTTTAAATCTAGCCCCAGACACTTCCTAGATGTGTGACCTTGGGCAAATCACTTAATACCAATTATGTAGTCCTTCCCACCTTTCTGCCTTGGAAGCAATACTTGGTGTCAATTCTAAGTCAGAAGATAAGGGCTTAAAAAAAAAAAGCACCTATTACTAAACTCCTCTGTCACCACTCCCCTACACACACACAAAGAACTTGTCAACTAATATGAAGTTAACATTGGCAAATTAATGAATGTTCCACTGTATATCCAAATCTCACTAATCCATTAGATGGACCCTCCAATTTATAAAGTGAGGCTTTTGTACACAAACTCTCCCACCAGGTTTCAGAGGGTGCCTGACCTGTATGTAACAAAGAGCTTTATGTTCATCCTTAAACAGATGATTATTCATGGAACCATTTGAAACAATTATCACCTCTCAACTTGGAGAACAAAAGTTGACAGTTATCTATCCCTAAAGGTGTATAACAGAAACATTTAAACCCTAGATTCATTAGGTACTATAGCCGTAGGGATTCTGGCACTTGGGGCAAAATTAGTGAAATATGATGGAAGGGAAGGAAAGGACCTTCTGAAGTGGAACTGTTCCTGCCCCTTGCTGAAGTAACCTAGAGACAGGAGTCATGGGAGTAGTAGGTAAAGCCTAGGAGTTCTGGGAGGAAGAGAGAGTCACATGAAGGTCCATAAATATCAGCACCAAGGATCTAGACAGGAAGTAGTGAACTTTCAAAGAGCAGAGATAGTCCTAGCAGAATAAGGTTATGAAAATGTCAGCTTGGAGGAAAAAAATTCCAATTGCTTGAGACAGCATTGTACAGTGGATAGAGTATTGGATTTAGTCAGTAGCCCTGAGTTCAAATTCCAACCTTGTCTCTCATGTATGATGAACATGAACAAATTACTTTGTTTCTATGGACTTCATTTTTCTCATCTATATCTAGCAAGTTATACTACACATAGGGCCAGGCTGCTACATTAGCCACTCAGGGGTCTAGAGTGCCCATCTGAGTGGCAGTGTCTTTCTTTTCTAATCTATTGACTTAAGCCCCTACTGGCTGTGTTCTCCCTACCTTAGGTACCAAGGACTAGTTTCCCAATTCCATTTAACCACTTCACAGATATTTGCTTGAAAAAATAGTAAGAATGGGGTAGCTAGGTGATTCAGTAGATAGATTGTTAGGCATAGAGATGGAAGTTCCTGGTTTCAAATGTGACTTCTGATACTTCCTAACATTGTGATCCTGGAACCAATACATAGTATTGAGACTAAGATTAAAGGTAAGGGTTAAAAAAACTTGTAAAAACAAATATACAAATGTTTTCTCATAGCACCTCAAGGGCATTCTCTGCCTCTAAGTAGGTATAACCTTAATCTCTAGGGGAAGAGTATGCTCAAAACTTAGCTCGTTTCCCATATAATATTGAGCCCATCAAATTTATGTCCAGATGAACAATAGCTGCCAAATAAGTCTTCATCTCAGCTTTTTCTGGCCTGGTTGCAGAAGGTCATTCTGTAAAGTCTCTCCCTGGTCCTTGAGGCATCTGTACTGCATTGGCAGCAAACCCAGACTCTGGAATACTTTGCTAATGTCTCCTCCAGAGCTTTCTAACTTACAAAGCTGGAGATTCCATTTCCTCCACCTAAAATAAAAAAGAACAAAGATAGAAGCCAAGGACCAAGGTCTGTTTTCTCAAAACCACATGGTCTCAGAGGGGAAAATACCCAAAGAGTTTTCCCCTTACTACACTGTAGTCTGTATAGCCAGTCTCTGCTGCAAAAAAGGGGCCACACAAGCTGAGTGCAGTTAACAAGACAGTTAGTAGTAGTTCTGTTAACTACAGTACCAAGGGGGAACCCTAGTCCTACTCTGGCACTCACTCTTCTTTGAGCTGTTGTTAAATGGGCAGAACTTCCGTAAGTAAGCTAGACTTGGAAGGAAGAACAAAGGAAGTATGTATGAGTTCTGTCAACTTGAAATCTGGAGACCCCAAGTTTACCTTTGTCCCAAGAGAGATAGTCCCAAGGCTAGGTGGCTCAGGGGATAGAACCCATGAGTCCCAAACTGAACAATATATTTATTTTTTTTTTAATTTAAATTTTTATTTGGTCAATTTCTTTGGCTACAAAATTCTTTGGCTACAAAAATCATATTCCACTCTTCCCTCCCATAGCCAACATGCAATTCCACTGGGTATTACATGTATCCTTGATCAGAACCTATTTCCATGTTGTTGGTGTTTGCACTAGGATGATCATTTAGAGTATACAGCCCCAATCATATACCCCTCGACCCATGTAATCAAGCAGTTGTTTTTCTTCTGTGTTTCTACTCCCATTGTTTTTCCTCTGAATGTGGATCCTGTTCTTTCTCATAGATCCCTCCAGGTTGTTCTGGAACACTGCATTGCCACTAATGGAGAAGTCTATTACATTCAATTGTACCACAGTATATCAGTCTCTTTGTACAATGTTTTCCTGCTTCTGCTCCTTTCACTCTGCATTACTTCCTGGAGGTTATTCCAGTTCACATGGAATTCCTCCACTTTATTATTCCTTTGAGCACAATAGTATTCCATCACCAACATATACCACAATTTTGAACAATAGATTTAAAAGTAATTGATAATCTCAGTTTAGGTGGGACTAGCAGATCTAATCAAATGTTACATACCCTTTTGTCCTGGTAATTTCTTCCACCATATCAAAGTCCTCTCCCAGGAAGCCCAGCCCTTGGCTGGACCCTTCCCTTTTGTATCCATTGTAAAGCATCAGCCTCTCCCTGATGATCCTGTCTTGGGCTTCTCATTTCTTTGTAGCCATTTGTAAAGCCAATCATCCTACTTTCCAGTCCCCTGTTCCCCAGGAAGTATATACATTTCCCAAATTTTATGGTGCTTCAGAAGATAATCTAGAGTGGTTATCCTTTCAGTGATACTGGTGGCCACCAAATAGTGGACACTACCTCTTTACTGATTAAAAACTTGGTTTTTCTGACTACTTTAATAGTTCTGTGTTTTTCCCAAATTAACAGTTCCAACAAAGAAGAATGGTGTTAGGCAAAGGGAGTTAAGTGACTTGTCCAGGGACACACAGATAGGAAGTGTTTGAGGTCTGATTTGAACCTAGGACCTTGTCTCTAGACCTGTATCTTCAATCCACTGAGCCACCTAGCTGCCCCTTGCATACTTATCAAGAATATCATGCAATAGCATGCTAAAATTTTATTATCCTCAGCATTAAATACATAGTAGGGGATCAAAAAAATTTGATGATGGGAGAATAAATCTCTCCTAAAAGAGCTACTCTAATGCCTCTCCATGGTACACAAGTTACCTAGTATTCTGGAAATCTTTCAATTAAATAAGAGTTGTAGCAAGTTCTATTGAGCTTAGAATGGGAGCCCAATAGTACACAGGGTTGTTATGAGAAGCAAATGAGTTATATGTAAAAGTAGTTAGCACAGTACCTGACACCTAGTAGATGTTTTATAAATACTAATTATTATTACCAGATGACTATTTTTTGAGAGAAAAGCTAGGTTCAGATAGTCTCATTACTTGGCTGTTCTTGGGTTGATGAATTTCCAGCAGCTTTCAAAGACCATCCACTAAAGTAATTGGGAAGTCACAACTTCCATTTCTAAGAATAAAATTACAAGTCCGACAATTCTGCTCCTTTGGGGCAAGTCCTACAAAATGTGCCTTGGGACAAACAATATGGAAGGCATCTTGACATTGTTAACTTGGAAACAACACAGAAAGACTAAAGTAGTCAGAAAAACCAAGTTTTTAATCAGGAAAGGGAAAGTTCCAATAATAGGCCCCTATATAGAGCCCAACACCAAAGACCACAGGGGACCTACAGACTGGGAACTCTGGGAATGTGTATCCCTGGGAGGATCACAGCGCTAGATGATACCCCAAAGAATAATAGAAACTGGAGAACTTATATTACCATTTGGGGAACTAAGGACAGGGAAGTATGATTGATTGACATTACCATGATTACAAGGAAATGAAAAGCCCAAAACAGCATCAGGGAGAGGCTGATGCTTTACAATGGATACAAAAGGGAAGGATCCAACCAAGGGCTGGGCATCCTGGGAGAGGACTTTGATAAGTAGGAGAAACTATTAGGACAAAAGAGTACTTGACATTTGATTTAGATCTACTAGTTCCACCTAACTAAGATCATTAAGTTCCTTAAGGTCTATTATTCGATCTGAAATGGCTAAATCTGAAACTTCCCTCAAGGTGAATTCTCCAGGGAACAAGGGCAGAATTGGGGTCTCCAGATTTCAAGTTGACAACATCAAGTTTTTTTTTTAAAATCCTTTACCTTTTGCGTTAATATTGTCAATGTGGAAATCTAGAAATCCCCAGTTTATTTAGTTGGTAGGTAGAAACCCCAGGTTTGACCTTGTCACAGGAGAGTCCCTCCCCACCCCCACCCCCAGGGAATGTCCTGTTTCACCAGACAATAGACAATCCACTTCAGGTGAGAGATAAACCCAATCTGAAGAGAAGTGACTCTTTGTCCCCAGAAGCCTTTCCCAGTACATCACACCCTCCTTCTCAGGATGGACCTGTGAGACTGATGCACTACCTACTGGGTAGTGTATACTGGGAAAGTATACTGGGAAAGGCTTCTGGGGACAAAGACTCACTTGGCCCCAGATTGGGTCTACCTCCCACCTGAAGTGGATTGTCCATTGTCTGGTGAAGTGAGACCTTCCCTCAGGAGGAAAACTCTCCTGTGACAAGGTCAAAACCTGGGGTTTCTACCTCCCAGCTAAATAAACTGGGGACTTCTAGATTTCCACATTGACAGCTATATAGTTTCTAAACTTTTTCTGTCATCTGCTGGCCTTCACATGTCATCTACAGCTTCTGAAAAATTCCCCCCCAATTCCTATTAAATTTCTTATGCTAATCAGAGATTTATCAAAATGATAAAAAGTAAAGTTGAGATGTGGAAGAGATATCTGTATTTAGTATCAGCTCTAAAAAGGAAGGTCAGGGCTTTAAACAAAATTCAATGGGAGGGGATCACCCTTAGTCAAAAACTTTAGACCTCAGACACTGTCCTGTGGAGTCCATACCAATGTGCTTCTAATTAATAATCAGCCAGGAGATACAATTAGCATCTAGAGAAAGGCATTTACTAAAATGGCATAATAGGAACAGTAGATATACAACATTTATTCCATAAATCTTGGGAATACTCTCCAACCAATATATACAATGAATATGGAAAGAGTGGGCTCTAACAGGGTAAAATAATGAGTAGATATGAGAAAACAAGCTACTTCCTAACTCAGCCTTAGGATCCACAAAGCCCTCTTGGGAAGCAATAGTCTAGTGATTGCACTGGTGGCAATATGGAGAGGTCCAATTTTTTCTAGATTGTAGTAAGTGAAGAGGTATGCTGATCCTGCTTTTACAATTCCTTATGCCAATGCCCACTCTGCTGGACCAATGTCCCTTTCCATTCTACTGCCACTGGGCTTCATCACTGCCCCTTGATACTGGGGCTGCTCTGCTGCTTGCTGCCACTGAGGCCCATGCCAACTCCCATTGCTGCTGATCCCCAATCCATTATTCCTGTGCCAGAGCCCCCCAAAATGTCCCTATGTCCTTAGACCTACACTAGGGCTGGTTTCTTAGGGGTGCCTCACTGGAAATCACAAAGAAAAAGAGAAGTAGAGATCTGTATAGCAAGAACAGAAATTATTTAATCTTTTTAACTGATGCAGGCATCTGCCTGTCTCCAGCAAAGAGAGAATGAGCACATTCAGACATGTTCTCAATTCTAGAAGTATCTCTAGTGAGGAGCAAACACTATACTTTCAAGTACCTTCTCTAGTCACTTGCTTGCATTAAAGTATTTCAACAAAGTCCATGTAGCATGGTTCCCAAAGGTCTCCTGAATGTCATATGAAAAAATCCTAAGCATTTCATTGATCACATTTCTTAGATGATCCCCAAATAATAGCCTTTAGGAAGTCCTCGGGTCCAGCAAAAGTGATTGACCTGGGGATCACCATCACCACCAAAAGCAAAAATTATACAAAGTTGATAGTTATAGCATTTATTACCTTCCTGGCATAGTTCCCAGAGAGGCAGAATACATTCGTATCTCTCTCTAATTCCCTCAGGTTAATGGGGGAATACTTCCCAGTAGATATTCAGACAGCATCTCTAGAAGTGACACCCAGAAGCCATAGACCTTCTGGGACATTTCTTCTTCTTCTTCTTTCTTCTTCTTCTTCTTCTTCTTCTTCTTCTTCTTCTTCTTCTTCTTCTTCTTCTTCTTCTTCTTCTTCTTCTTCTTCTTCTTCTTCTTCTTCTTCTTCTTCTTCTTCTTCTTCTTCTTCTTCTTCTTCTTCTTCTTCTTCTTCTTCTTCTTCTTCTTCTTCTTCTTCTTCTTCTTCTTCTTCTTCTTCTTCTTCTTCTTCTTCTTCTTCTTCTTCTTCTTCTTCTTCTTCTTTCTTCTTTCTTCTTCTTCTTCTTCTTCTTCTTCTTCTTCTTCTTCTTTCTTCTTTCTTCTTCTTCTTCTTCTTCTTTCTTCTTTCTTCTTCTTCTTCTTCTTCTTCTTTCTTCTTCTTCTTCTTTTTTCTTTCTTCTTTCTTCTTCTTTCTTCTTCTTCTTTTTTCTTTCTTCTTTCTTCTTCTTCTTCTTTTTTCTTTCTTCTTTCTTCTTCTTTCTTCTTTCTTCTTCTTCTTCTTCTTCTTCTTCTTCTTCTTCTTCTTCTTCTTCTTCTTTTTTCTTTCTTCTTTCTTCTTCTTTCTTCTTTCTTCTTCTTCTTCTTCTTCTTCTTCTTCTTCTTCTTCTTCTTCTTCTTCTTCTTCTTCTTCTTCTTCTTCTTCTTCTTCTTCTTCTTCTTCTTCTTCTTCTTCCTCTTCCTCTTCTTCTTCTTCTTCTTCTTCTTCTTCTTCTTCTTCTTCTTCTTCTTCTTCTTCTTCTTCTTCTTCTTCTTCTACTCCTCCTCCTCCTCCTCCTTCTCCTCTTCTGCCTTTTCCTCATTCTAACAAAGTCATTCTGGTCTAATTCCATTCCAAGACACCTATAGTCAAATATTAGAGGTCAAGTCTCACTCCTCAGACTGGCCTGGTGATTTAGGCTTAGGAATGGGCTGAAATAAGCCACAAATAAGGTGTCTAACACTTAACAAAAGGAAGTTGGCTTAGCCACAGCTTGGAAAGAGCATTCAGCAAGGATATAATATTAATCCTTATTGTTCAGTGGTTTTCAGTTGTGTCCAACTCTCTGTGATCCCATTTGGGGTTTTCTTGGCAAAGATTGCTTTCCCATTTTTCTTCTCTAGCTCACTTGACAGATAAGGAACTAACGCAGATTTAAGTGACTTGCCAGGGTCACACTGCTAGTAAATGTTTGAGGCCAGATTTGAACTCAGGAAGATGAGTCTTTCTGACTCCAGGACAGCACCACCAAACTGCCCCCATTAATTCAGCTGGGGACAAATTTCCTGCCTCTGTGTTGGCCATGCTGGTCCACTGAGCAGAACCCTGAGGGAAGAACATCTAACTCCTTCTAATTGAACTTTGGATTTAGGCCACCAAGAAGCTATGGCAAAAGTCTGAGACCCTGGGGCCAATTTCATTTTGAGTGTGGTTTCAATGACTTTTAAGGAAAAGCTAGCCTAGCCTACATGGAAAGGAAATATTGTTTTTTCTACAAGGAAATTTTAAAAATGAAAGGCAAAATAAAGCAATCAAACTAATAAAAAGTTGGCTTTTAAAAGGTTCCTATTATCTGATTTTAGAAAAAGAAAAGTGAAAGCAAAAACCAAAAATGAAAAGAGGGAATTCACAACAAATGAAGTAGGAAAAATGAAAATTTCAGAACTACTACCATACTGGAGTATATAGCAACAGAATGGATAGATGTCTATAAAGATATAAAATACCAAATTTGCCAGATCAAGCTATAGATGACATAAATAAATATTCCAGAAAGAGAAATTTGACCAGTCATAGAGGAAGTACCAAGAAAAAAAACTTCTAGGTCTTGATAGATTTTTAAAGAAATGTTATCAGATATTTTAAAAAAATAGTCCTACATATTTCTTTCAGAGAAAGAAATCACTCTTCTAACCTTCTTCTATGAGATTTGTTTTGGTTTGTTTAGGTTTGACACTCAGAGGCAAAAAACTGAGAAAGTGGAATATATAGACCATGATCATTAATGAAAACTGATGCAAATAGTTAAATAAAATATTTGTAAAGACATCATGGTGAGTTAGATTTTTTAAAAAATATTCTTTATGGGGGAAGCTGGGTAGCTCAGTGGATTGAGAGCCAGGCCTACAGACAGGAGGTCCTAGGTTCAAATGTGACCTCAGACACTTCCCAGCTATGTCACCCTGGGCAAGTCATTAAACCCCCCATTGCCTAACCCTTACCACTCTTCCACCTTGGAACCAATACAGTATTTATTCCAAGATGGAAGGTAAGGGCTTTTAAAAAAATATATTCTTTAAGCTTATGTTCAATAATAGCTCCACTTCAGGAAAAATTAGCAGACTATTAATAACCAAAAAAAAAATTGGAAGGAAGGGAAGAAAGGAAAAAGCATTCATTAAGTGCTTACTATATTCTAGGCACTGTTCTAAACCCTTTACAATTACTTTCTCATTTGATCCTCATAAAAACCCTAAGAGATAGATGCTATTATTATCCTCATTTTACATTCATGAGGAAATTAAGTCAAGGAGAAGTTAAGCAATTTACTCAAAGTGAAATAAGTAGTAAGTAAATTCGATCAGATTTGAATTCAGATCTTCTTAACTCTAGGTCCAGCAGCACCAACCTGTGATATAATTTTATCAATCTATGTAAAAAAGGCCTTCAATAAAATTAGCATTCATTTATCTTACTAAAAAGCAAAGGAATAAGAATATGTTTCTTCATACGATAAAAAACATATATCTAAAACCTAGAGTTTTAATAAACTCTCTCTATAAAAATAAAAGTTTAGATAAAACCTAGCATTATATGTAATGGAGAAATACTGGAAGCTTTCCCAGTGAGATCAGGAGTGAAATAAGTATGCTCAGTGTCATAATTATTTGACATAGTACTAGAAATAATACAAGAAGAAGAAATTCAGTGAGTAAGCACTGCCAAGGAGGAAGTAAAAATATATTCATATGATACATGATCTGATCCTCTTGAAAACTAGAAATCAAAAGAAAATTAATAGAGACAATTGCTTCAGCAAAATCCACAAAATCATTAGCATTTTTGTGTGTTGCTACTGAAATCTGAGGATAAAATAGAGAAATAGCATTTATTTTTAGCAGTTTATCATTTTTATTTTTTAAGGAAAAACTATTTTTAATTCATCCGCACCTCCCACTATTCCCTCAACAGAGCAAATTAAAAGAAAAAAACAAACTCACAAAACAAGTCCTTCAACACAGTTATAGGGTACCATAAAACAAATTCCTACATTAATCAAGTCTGAAAAAATCTCTTTCTACATTTCATTGCATCACTTCTCTTTCAGGAGGTGAATGGCATGGTTCTTCTTCATTCTTCTGGACTTGGGGTTTAACATTGCATTCATCAGGGGTTCTAAAGTCTTTCAAAGTTGTTTTTCTCCATAATGTTGTTCCTATTGTATAAATTGTTCTATTTCTGCTCACTTTACTCTGTATCAGTTTATAAAGGACTTCCCAATTTTCACTGAAATAATGCATTTCACAATATAAAATATGGGGAATCAATTTGCCAAGACAAACAAGGAAATTACATGAACACGATTACAAAACACTTTTCACACAAATAAAGTTAGATCTGAAAAATTGAAATTATCCATTTCATTCTTTTTTTTTATAGCATGATAATATTCAATCATGCCATTCAACATGTCCCACAGTTCATTTAGTCATTCCCCAATAAGAGGATAGTCACCTAATTTCCATTTTGTCATTTCCATGAAAAAAAGCAACCTACTATAAATATTATTATACTTAAAGATTCTTTTCTTCTTTCTTTGATTTCTTTGGGGTAAAGGGCTACTAGTGCAATAGCTAGGTCAAAGGGTATGCTCAGTTTGAACTAATAGCATTTAAAATAGCAACAAAATGCATTAAATGTCTAAGAATTAATCTACAAAAGACTTTCACAAATACAAACAATTTTGACAGGTCATTTAGGAACCCAGACCACTCCTCAACCCCTAAGGACTCGACTCAGATGAACTTCGGTCTGATCCTGGGAGCTGACCCTGAAAGGAGTCAGTTTCTCTTTCTCTCCCAAAAGAGCAAACTCCAGAAAATTTTGATCCAGTTCATGTCTAGGTTTCTCCAAAAGTAATAGGATTGCCAATTCCTACATGTATACAATATGAATATCAGGTATGAAACAGCCTTCATTTTGCCCAGTATAGAAAATGCAAAAGATGGAAAGGATTCCCTGGAAGTCATGAAAAATTGAGAAATACAAAACTTTCAAATTATCCATTAGAATTGCTGGACTCCTAGAAGAAAAAGATATTTTGTGGGACTGCTGACCTAATGTCCTCCTTCATCAGAATTGTGGCTAAACAAAGTAAAAATTCTTTAACGTTCCGATGAAGGAATAAAATGTCAATAATATGCAGGGAAACAGGAGGAAAATCATAAATTAAAAGGGTTTGTCATCACTGGATCTCAGATAAAAGCAGAATGATTATTTAAACTTTCAGCTCTGGAGCAGTAACACAGAGTAAATAGTGTTACATAGCTAGTACATGTCAGAGGCAAGACATGAATCTAGGTCTTACTTCCTGAGAGACCAGCTCTTTATCCATTCACAATACTTTTATTCATATATTGGCCAAGAGACCTTGATAAGTCACTGAAATCCCCAGTGCTCCAGGAAACTGTAAGATCTGTGATAGAAGGGATAGGCAGGTACTGACCTACATGAATGCCTCATATTTAGGGTACCTAAAAAGTAAATGATCACAGGTAATCTGAAAACTATGTGATTCTTAATCCATCCCATTTCCTTTTCCGCTTCTCCAACACTCTCAGTGCAAAAAAGGACTAAAGGACATGTTACATCATCAAGGAATTCCTCACCTGTCAATCAGCCCATGCAATGAGAATCTTTGTCCTTAAGACAGGTAGGCCAGTCCTAGAACAGCTGATTTAATTTGTTGTAAGTACAGTTCTCAAAATTCATTTGAGAGGGGGCAGCTTGGTGACTCAGTGGATTGAGAGCCAGGAGGTCCTGGGTTCAAATGTGGCCTCAGACACTTCCTAGTTGTGTGACCCTGGGCAAGTCACTTGACCCCCCATTGTATAGCCCTTACCATTCTTCTGCTTTAGAACCAATATACAGTATTGATTCTAATATGGAAGGTAAGGCTTATGAAAAATAAAAATAAAAAATTCAGTTGAGAGAATGGACAAGAAGTGCTTTTTAATTTTTAAAGTATGATACAAATTGATTATCTTCACATGCTTGGGGTAGTTAGAGAGAGAATTAAAACAAAATGCAGCACTCCTGAATTCAAGGCCAGAACTGTATCTTGTGGCTCTTTTCAAAGGCCATAGTTTCAAGTGATTTCAATTTTGTGTAACCACCTCCTTTCTGTTATTCTCTGCTTCTTATGATGAAAATACATACACATAAACACATCTGCATACATACAGAGTTTGAAGAAGCCACATTGTTGTCTTCTAGCTCAGAATTCTATTATTAGTAGTGGGCTTTCCCAAGAAGTAGAAGGTTTGGAATGAGAACTGATCCAATCATTTTAGAGAACAATCTGGAGTTATGTTTAAAGAGGTTTAAACTGTATTTACTTCTTTGATCCAGCAATACCATTATTAGGTTTATTTCCTAAGGTGATCTGCAGAAAAGGGAAAGAACCTATATGTTCTAAAATATTTATAGCAGCTTTCTTTACGATGGCAATCAAAGGGATGCCCATTAATTAGGGAATGGCTAAACAAGTTGTGGCATATGATTGTGATGGAATACCACTGCCCTGTAAGCAATGACAAACAGTTAATTTTGGGACAACTTGGAAAGAATCTACATGAAATCATGAAATGGGAAGAACCAAGAGAGCATTCTATACAGCAACAGAAACACTTTGAAGAATACTTGTATAGAAATAAGTAAGATGTAGTTTTATGTATACATATATCTTTTTGCCAAATGACACCTTCTCTAGTTGAGGGACAAGAGGCAGGGAAGGAGTTAACTGGGTATTTTAATGTAACAAATAAATACATTTAAATTTTTTAAAAAGTAGAGATGTAATCATTCTAGATTCAGTCAATGTCAACGGAATCATATAAGATCCTTTTAAGTACAAGGTTCTTTATAACAAGAACAGTTATTACAATCCTTTACAGTCATATAGTACTTTTATCAGAGGATCCCAGAGCAATTTACAAACACTTAGCATTCCAATTTCCTTATGAGCTACTGCACATATTATTACCCTCATTTTAAAGATGACTCAACTGAAGTAGTAATGTTAATAAGTAATATGAATGCAAGTTATTATATGAGCTAGAAAATTAATTAGAAACCAATTTAAGAATTCTTCTCAGTAATTAACCACATAGGTTTAGTTTTTTTACCTCTTTGTTATTATCATTCTAGTTTTTGGCCATCCTTTCCTCTAATTTCTAGGAACAGCAGATTGTACAATCAAATCCTTTTGTTTTCAATATTTATCAGTAAAAAACACTGAGCAACCCAAGGGGCTAGAAGACAATACATATTCCCACTCTACTAAGGGATCACTCTCAGCTCTAGACTGAGGCATGTACTAATTGGATTCAGTCTTAAGGAAGTCTGACCACCTAAAAGAAAGATCAGGCTCTTTTTCTTGTTGTTGCTGTTTTTTATATTTTTAATTTTTTTGAACATTATTTTATTTGGTCATTTCCAAACATTATTCATTGGAGACAAGATAATTTTCTTTTCCTCCCCCCCCCCCCCCCATAGCGGAAGTGCAATTCCACTGGGTATCACATGTGTTCTTGATTCGAACCCATTTCCATGTTGTTGGTATTTGCCTTAGGGTATTCATGTAGAGTCTCTCCTCATTCATGTTCCTTCCTCCCCTGTAGTAAAGCAGTTGCTTTTTGAACTGATCCAACCATTCTGGAGGGCAATTTGGAACTATGCCCAAAGGGTGCTAAAAGAATATCTACCCTTTGACCCAGCCATAGCACTGCTGGGTCTGTACCCCAAAGAGATAATGGACACAAAGACTTGTACAAAAATATTCATAGCTGCGCTCTTTGTGGTGGCCCAAAACTGGAAAATGAGGGGATGCCCATCAATTGGGGAATGGCTAAACAAATTGTGGTATATGTTGGTGATGGAGTACTATTGTGCTAAAAGGAATAATAAAGTGGAGAAGTTCCATGGAGACTGGAACAACCTCCAGGAAGTGATGCAGAGCGAGAGGAGCAGAACCAGGAGAACATTGTACACAGAGACAAACACACTGTGGTATCATCGAACGTAATGGACTTCTCCATTGGTGGTGGTGTAATGTCCCTGAACAACTTGCAGGGACCCAGGAGAAAAAAACACCATTCATAAGCAAAGGATAAACTATGGGAGTGGAAACACCGAGAAAAAGCAACTGCCTGAATACAGAGGTTGAGGGGACATGACAGAGGATAGACTCTAAATGAACACTCTAATGCAAATACTATCAACAAAGCAATGGGTTCAAATCAAGAAAACATCTAATGCCCAGTGGACTTACGCTTCGGCTATGGTGGGTGGGGGGGGGGGGGAGGAAAAGAAAATGATCTATGTCTTTAACGAATAATGCTTGGAAATGATCAAATAAAATATATTTAAAAAAAAAAAAAAGCAGTTGCTTTTCTTCAGTGTTTTTACTCCCACAATTTGTCCTCTGCTTGTGGATAGTGTTTTTTCTCCTAGATCCCTGCAGATTGTTCAGGGACATTGCATTGACACTAATGGAGAAGTCCATTACCTTCGATTGTACCACAATGTATTAGTCTCTGTGTACAATGTTTTCCTGGTTCTGCTCCTTTCACTCTGCATCTCTTCCTGGAGGTTGTTCCAGTCTCCATGGAATTCCTCTACTTTATTATTCCTTTTTGCACAATAGTATTCCATCACCAACATATACCACAGTTTGTTCAGCCATTCCCCAATTGGAGGGCATCCCCTTTTGTCACCACAAAAAGCACAGCTATGAATATTCTTGTACAAGTCTTTTTGTCCATTATCTCTTTGGGGTACAGACCCAGCGGTGCTATAGCTGGATCAAAGGGCAGACAGTCTTTTATCACCCTTTGGGCATAGTTCCAAATTGCCCTCCAGAATGGTTGGATCAATTCACAACTCCACCAGCAATGAATTAATGTCCCAACTTTGCCACATCCCCTCCAGCTTTCATTACTTTCCCTTGCTGTCATGTGTTGCTGTTTTTTAAAATCTATTTAGAGCCAATGGAAATATTACCTAAAGTTTAGAATTTAGCTCATGTCTGGAGTCTCCCTAAAATGGAGACTAGAAATTACTCATCTTATAATTGTTATTCATCCTTTCTTTTCTAAAGAGGACCACTGACATCACAAGTGTGTCTTGACTTGCACATGAGATGGGTAAGTGAGGCAGAGTTGTGCAGAGTTCTCCACCTCACTTTCTCATCCATAGGCATTGAAGTTCAATGGTAAGACAAAAGTCAAGATGATGGCCTAGGATGCAGTGGATGAATATGGCATCTTCAATGACTAACAAGTCCTAGGTGCTCTATAGCACCTAATCAGCTGCTTTCATGACTGTTGGAATGAATTGTTCTACCTACCTATCCCACGGAGGGAAGACTTCACATGCTTGAGACAGACATCCCCCAACTCACCAATGGGTTTGAGGCCTGTCGGCTACCCTCAACCTAGTTTAGCTTTTCTCCTTATATATTTTATTTGAGTGCGGCCACTTCATATGCTATAGCTTCCTGGAGCCACAAATGAGAGATGAGTGAAAGCTGGGCACCAAAGGTGAATGAGTAGCTGTAACCATGAAAATGTGGGTTTCAAGACTGAATTGCCGAAACTGTAAAGATAATTTTTAGTTTCTTGATTTAAATCAAAAATAAGTGGTCACTATGGGAAAAATACCCAAATATGAAAATACCCAAGTCAGCTGGGTTTTATGGATATTTTAATTAATACAAATGAAGAAATTTAAGGGAAGGGAGAAAGAGACAGAGAAAGAGAAAATAGTAGGAAGGGTCTAGGCCAAATGGCCTAGGTTTGAGCCTTAAGAGAGACTAGTCAGTCTTTTATCTCACCACAAGATCGTCCTAAAGCAAAACTCCAGTTCTTCACTGAAATCCTCAACCCCTGAACTCAGTTCAGAGACCCAGCTCCTCCAAACTAACTCCAAACACCAACTAAGTTCAGAGAGCCACTCTTGACCTCCTTTTAAAGAGAATTTTCTCTTATGTCACCTCCACTAAATTTTCACATCTACCAATCACAGTAGAAGCTTTCCCCCAGGACTGTCCATTCTTAGTTCACATCTTTTGTTATCACCTTCTCTGATTAGAAGATCTACTATCTTCTGAGTATTTCACATCTCTTTGCTAAGCTTGCCCTTTGTAAGTTGCTTGACCTTTTAGTGATTAAACCTTTATAGGTACTTATCACCTTTTTGTATTAGATCTAAAAAAGACCACCTAGTTTAGGGTGTTTGCTTCACTATAAGTATGAGTTGGGGACTTTTCATTGTTCAATCAGGAATTTTACAACTTTATCTTCCCCTCAGGCACTCTCTGAGCAGGATGGAGTAATTTTAAAATTCTCAATACATTCTTGACTAAGTACCTCCATTGTAGAAAATGGGGAATAGCTTAATCAAATCTTCTGAAGTAGAGTCTGAGAAGTTTTAAGATTCACACAGCTCTGAAAAAGATTTCATCCCAGAAATCCTAGTGCCGCCTAAACACTCCCATATACCCCACTCAACATATAATATAAATTAGGTAAAGGACAGCTATTTATTTTTTCTACACAAATGAAATGCTAAAAGTCACATAAGACTCACAGTTGGCATTGACAAAGACAAAAACATGACATAACTACTGTAATACTTTCCCAGTAAAGAAAGCCTTAAGCATGAGAATATGCAAGAATTTAAAAACATGTAAGAAGGGGCAGCTGGGTGGCTCAGTGGCTTGAAAGCCAGTCCTAGAGATGGAAGGTCCTAGGTTCAAATTTGGCCTCAAACACTTCCCAGCTGTGTGATCCTGGGCAAGTCACTTAACCCCCAATGCCTAGCCCTTACCACTCTTCTGCCTTGGAACTAATACACAGTATTGATTCCAAGACAGAAGTTAAGGGTTAAAATACAAGAACAAAAAAAATGTAAGAACTTAAAGAAATGATGAATAGGGTTTAAATTTTGCCTGAAGTGCCTACCCTTTGAGCCATAAATATCACTACAAAGAGATCAAATTTAAAGGAAAAGAACCCATACATTCAAAAGTATTTATAACAACTCTTTTTGTGGTGGAAAGGAACTGAAAACTGAGGTTATATCCATCAATTGGGGAATGGCTGAACAAGGGGGGACATATGAATGTGATAGAATATTGTTGGACTATAAGAAATGATGAAAGGAATGGTTTCAGAGACACCCAGGAAGATTTAAATGAACTGATACAAAGTGAAGTTAACAGAACCAAGAGAACAACTTACATAGTAGCAGTAATATTGTTAAGATCATCAATTGTGAAAGATTTGGAAACTTTGATCAATACAATGATCCACCACAATTCCAAAGAACTGTCGAGGAAAAATCCTGTCTCCTTCCAGATAGAGAACTGATAGACTTGAAGTATATATATTTTTTGTTGTTTCTTTTTCTTATTACCCTACCCATATGCTATTTTGCATGACTTCTAATGGATGCTGTATTTCTTGCCATCTTAATGAATGAAGGAGGGAGTAGAGGCAAGAAGAGAATTTGAAAATGCAAATAAAATAAAATAAAAAATAAAATTGGTCTAGGGAAGGTAATTCCCAAAGTTAAACTAACACCAACAAAGGAATCTAGAAACTCTTGAGATATCATGGTAACCAAAAAGAAAAATAAAGCAGAAAAGGCAACCAGAGGTGCAGGTTCAAGTTTATCTAACTGAGTCCTTGTCACAAGGGAGCAGTTGCCACCCTGTTAGGATATGTATAAATGGAGATTTTGAGCCTTTGGACTTCATCCCCCAGAAGTCCCTTAGAATTTCCCAAAATTCCATTTATACACATAAGGGATGTGTAGTTCCTCTCCCAGTACCCTTCAGAAGAGAGCTACTTACTCAATATGTCAGAGAGTTAAAGAGAGGATGGGGAAATGTTTCTTATTTTGACTTCTCAAGCCCCACCTCTCTATCTGTGCTAGAGAGTGAAGGAAGAGAAAGGTCCAAGAGACTATTCATTGTTTGCTGCACCATCTTAAGTACTCCTCCATTCAATGTTGAGTCATCGTGACCTTGTGAGTTGACAGAGGAGGTGATCTTATGGCATGCTCCCTATAGCCTTATTTCCATCAGGTGCAACTCGTGTTACATATGCCACTGGTAAGGCAACAAGAACTTCATAGGTTAAGTAACAGATCAGAAGTGGAAATAATTCGTTCTACTGATAATTTTGCTAGGTAATAGGAGCTCATTGTATTACCTGGGGCACTTTACTGTAGCTCTCTTATTTCCAATTTGGTTTTACTTATTAGCATTTTTTGAGTACCAAAGATGTACAAAGCAGTATAGAACATTGATATAGATATAGACGCTGACCTCTTTCATTCATAGACTTTCATTTATATAACTGAGAAATATAAGGTTTTCAGAATCCAAGACAGTTCAAGCCTCAAAGATAGCCAAAGCAATAGTGATGAAAAAAAGTATGGGAGCAGATAGATGGCTCAGTGCATTGAGAGCTAGGCCTATCTGACCTCAGATACTTCCTAGCTGTGTGACCCTGGTCAAGTCACTTAACCCCATCTGCATAGTCCTTATCCATCCTCTGCCTTGGAACCAATACACAGCATTGATGCTCAGAAGAAAAGTTAGGGTTTAAAAAAAAAAAGAAAGAAAATTTATCTAAATGTTCAGAGTTATCATGAGGGATAGTAATGGAATTTGGCTACATAAAAGCTAAAATTAACATATATAGATTAATCAATGACTACTTACTATAAAAGGGCAGCTAGGTAGCATAGTGTATAGAGCGCCAGGTCTAGAGTCAGGAAGACTCATCTTCTCAAGTTCAAATCTGCTCTCAGACACTTACTAGCTGTGTGACCCTAGGCAAGTCATTTAATCCTATTTGCCTCAGTTTCCTCATCTATAATATGAACTGGAGATGGAAATGGGAAACTACTTCTGTATCTTTGTCAAGTAAACCCCAAATGGGGCCACAAAGAGTCATACATGATCGAAAAAGGCTGAACAAGAATAAACTTACTATATTAATGTATACTGACTATCATCATCATCATCATCATATTCCCAACATTTTACATTTCTAATGGCACTTATTTTTTCCAAAAGCATTTTAAGTACATTATCTTTTATCATTTTACTATAAAGGAGGTTAGGAGGGAAGCTAACTAAAATGACAGAAAATAATCCCTAAGTCTAGCCCAAATTAAACCTGTTCTGATTAGTTTCCTAAATGAAAAGAAAGGAAGCAGTATATTAAGTACTTTGATTATTTGGGTTAAAAAAAAAACAAAACAAACAATACCTTAATCTTCTGTCTTATTATCAGTTCTAAGCCAGAAGAGCAGCATTGGCTAAGTAATTGGGGTTACGTGACTTTTCCATCAGCACATAGCGAGGAAGAGTCTGAGGACAGATTTGAACCTATCTCCAGATCTGATGCTCTATCCACTGTGCTACTTACTGCCTCTACTTTTAGCAGCAATACCTGAATTCCAGAATATCAGGAGGCTTGCTTTTCTGACCTTTTGACACTTGCAAAATTAGAGTCTCCAATCCCTGTACCTAAATGGGAATGAGCAAATGAGCAGGCAAAGCACTGAACCTGGTTCATGTGGGTTTGTGACAGCTTCAGAGTCTAGCATTAATCTTTTATCAAACACCATCAGGGAAGTCAAACCAAGAGGGAGCAGCCAAAGAGAAAAAGACTAAAACTCTGGCTGAGGGTGCCTTTTGAAGGCATCCCCAATTCTGGCTGCCTAGCAGAATGGAAGAAATGAGAAAATGTCTAAGCAAGCACAAATCTCTCTAAAGCACCTCCATTGCACATCATTCTGCCTTTTCTGGGGGCAGGATCCAGAGCCTCTTTTTCAAGGGGAGACTGTCAGAAATATTCTATGGAGAGGGGGCAGTTGGGTAGCTCAGTGGATTGAGAGCCAGGTGTAGAGATGGGAGGTCCTAGGTTCAAATCTGGCCTCAGACACTTCCCAGCTGTGTGACTCTGGGCAAGTCACTTGACCCCCATTGCCTAGCCCTTACCACTCTTCTGCCTTGGAGCCAATACATAGTATTGACTCCAAGATGGAAGGTAAGGTTTTAAAAAAAAAAGTATTCTATGGAGGCAGCCAGATGGTATGGTAGATAGAGCACCATGAGTTGAGAGGGCCTGGGTTCAAATCTGGATTAGAACACTTCCTACCTGTGTGACCCTGGGCAAGTCATTTCACCCCATTTGCCCAACTCTTGCCCTTCTGTCTTAGAGTCATTACAAAGACATCCCTGTTATATTAGCAAGTCAGAATTCCAAGACAAAGGGAAGGCAGAGAAGGGCCCATGGCATGGGCTTTCCTGGCTTCCTCAAGCCTCTGCCCCTATTCATCACTATACTTGGGCACTAAATATCACACTTGAGGAGTGACCACCCCATCAATGTTATATATAAATGATAGTCATGAATGTTAACAGGAAAGCTGACTCTTCTTCAATAACTAATACATTACACTGTAAATACCAGTCACAAAGTGAAGATACGAGTTGCTCTTTGGGGAATCTAGCACAGGAAGGCACAGTACCCCTCTCCCCCCAGGCAAGACAGAACAAAGCAGGGGGACAAGAAAGTGCCTAAATGAAATCCAGCCTCTATGAATATTTGGCTTAAAGCTTGTCCATATAATCTTTCAGTATGACATGGGACTTTAGTCATGTCCCTTCTCTTTTCCTTTTTTTAACTTTCCTTCTATCTTAGAACCAACACTGTTTAACATTCCAATGCAGCAGAGTGGTAAGGATTAGACAATGGGGGTTAAGTGACTTGCACAGGGTCATACAACTAGGAAATGTCTGAGGTCACATTTGAACCCAGGACATCCTGTGTAAGGCTCTCAATCCACTGAGCCACCTATCTGCCACCCCCCCCCCCCATATTCCCCTTCTCTTGAGAAAATGGAAGCACAAGCAGAGCCTGAAAAGAATTTTTTTTAAAATTTTATAAGTGATATGTATCTTCAGTCATAACATGGAGGAAATGGAAATATATATTGTATGACAGCACTTGTATCATCTATATCAGTCTACTTACCAACTCAGGGAAAAAAGGGAGGAGGAAGGGAGAGAATTTGAATCGCAAAACGTCAGAAAACAGTTGTTAAAAATTGTTTCTACAGAGAAGAAAAACAACTGCTTGATCACATGAGTTGATGGGGATATGATTGGGGATATAGACAATTACCCTAGTAATTGGGGATATAGACAATTACCCTAGTGTAAATCTCAATAATATGGAAATAAATCTTGATCTATTGAACCCAGTGGAATTGAGTGTTGGCTATAAGAGTGGGTGAGAGGAGGGAAGGGAAAGAACATGGATCACATGAAAATTTTCTTAATCAATTAAAATAAAATTTCAAAATAAATAAATAAAAATTGTTTCTACAATGCAGGAGAAAAACATGACTTTTGCTTGTTTATATGGGTATATGATTTGGGGTTTGGGTTTTAAAAGATCACTCTATTACAAAAATGAACAATATGGAACTAGGTATCAATTCCTAGTGATATTCCAAGTGATAACATTTGTACAACCCAGTGGAATTGCTTACCAGCTCCAGGAGAGGTGAGGGAAGAGGGGATGGAGAGAACATGAATCATGTAACCATGGAAAAATATTTAAAAATAAATAAATAAAATAAAATTGTTTCTATGTGTAATTGAAAATTTTTAATTAAAAAAGAAAAAAAAGATTCTTTCACTTGCTCCTAAAATATGTTTGCACTAAAGACCTAAATTCACAAATCAGAATAAGAACTCTTATACACAGGAATTAGGGAATCTGTCATGACCTATCCTAGTGGGTTCATTACAAATTACACTGGAAAAGAAATTAGGCTTCAGTATCATTATTAGACATGTGCTGCATTTCTTGATGATATTCCATTGGATATACTTCACTATAAATTATTAAATTGGGAAATCAGAGGTTAAAAAATTGAACATTTGCATCCAAGATGCATTCTTGTTTTTTCTCTTTATTCTCTCTACCTCAGACCCCCTATCTCTTTTCCTCTTTGATTTTGTCTCTTTGTCTGTCTTTCATATCTCTGACACCTTTAGGACTCCCTGTCACAGAAGGAAAAGGATTACATTGTACATAAATTATTTCTAGCAATAATTCTACTGACTTCCTATGTGGTCAATATGCATTCATGTTTTATGTGTGTTTCCCTTTCTGAGAGCTGAACCTCAAAGTTTATGCCCTTTCTTCTGACCCCCAGAACAGGAGAGATGTTTTTGTCATTTTATCTTGTCTTGAAATGTAATTGAGTAGTATCAAACAACCAATCAACAAGTATTTATTAAATGTGGTGGTATATTTAACTTAATAGTAAAAGTTAAGCTATTGATATAATTAGCTAATTGAACAAATTCCCATTTTGCTAAACAGAATTTAAGTGAAAAGTTCCCCAATATGATCAATATATATTTAAATTTAATTCTATAAATTTGCTGTCCTATGTTTTAAAGATAGATTGAAGAGAATGTACGTTATTGGGATATAATCTATTAAAATACACTATTGCCAAAACTAAGAAAGCTCAAGTCAGAGGAACTTTTGGAACATGTATAAAATGAGTATTTTTCCATTTCTTTCCCTAACTTTGCAGGCAGTATCTTGACTGGCACTAATATTAATATGTGAACTGAATGCATGCCTCTTTCTTCTTCATTTCCTCCTCTTCTTTCTTTGAATGCTTAAACTATTATCTTGAAATTAAAAAATAACTCATCCTGAGACACAAGGCTGATACAAACCAGCTTGAGTTTGTGTGCCTTCAACATAAATACAGGGAAAATGGGGGATTTAGAACCTTGCTATTGGATAACTTGTTTTAATTTTTACCCAAGTTTTTAAAAATAGAACACAAAGCTCAGGATTTTTTAAGTCTCAACAATTCTAGCTTTTAGTATAACAGTTTCAGCCTTAAGATAAAAATAAATTTCATTGATATCTTTTGTTTTTTTTATATCACTTATATTTCCCCTTCCCTTATAACAAGGAAAACAAAGAAAAAATTCCATTTCAGCAAAACTAATCAACAAACATCTGACTTTTGTACAGCATCCACACCAGTAGGTCCTGATCTCTGTAAAGAAGCTGAGAAAAGGACACATGTCCTAATTTTCAGAAAAGAGAAGAGAATGGTCTATAAACTATTGACCAATGAAATGATACTCTTCCAAACTGATGTCACAAAAGGCAGACTGGTTTCTTCAAACAGATTCTGCCGAAAGTAATCTCTTTTTGACTGCATACTAAACTAGTAAGTCGTTCAGAAGAATGCTGTAGATAAATTATTGCTTAAATTTTAACCCAGCACTTAACAGAACACTGCTATTTGTGTAGAAAAGAAAAAGTAAATTATAATCCAAATAGATAGATTAAGAATTATTTGAATGATTGAACCCAAAGGGCTTTACATCAATTTGGAAGGAGTATTGCTAGTATTCTGGAATTGTATCTATTTGTATTAAGAAGGGCCAGTTGGTTAACTTTGTAACAAAAATTAATGTAGTCTGGGAAGAACAGTGGGGCTTCCTAGAGGGAGTTAAACTGACACAATGTGGAAGCAGTTGTTAAAAAAAACCAAAAACCTATGTTTATTAAGGTTGTGAGGATTAAAGTTTTAACAGAAAGGTAAAGCAGGGGAAATCCTAAAAAACTAATGTTTCTACCTCCAGCTACCCCAAACTTAAGATTCCTTATGGACCCGTCTTCTGTCCAGTCAAATCTGGGCCTTTGCTATCTTCTTATTTCTATCTTACCCAAAATCTATCTAGCTAAGCCTTTTTCTAATTATTATTTTTATAATATTCAGTATTGCCTCCTTGTAGTATTCAGTTAGATTTTCCACCTTCTAGCCAGTGGGGGTTCTTACCTCATGTTTTCTGCCCTGAAAAGGCTACATTCTAGACTGCTCACTCTATAACTACAGAGGAGCTAAAAACAAGATTTTCTTCACTTAACTGTAGGTCTTCCTTTCTATAACCTTCCAACTTTCTCCTCTTTCCACAACAGTCAACCCGGATAAAGGAATTTCTAGGAGCCCATGGTTTGTTTTTGTTTTTTTGAAAAATTTATTTAATTAGATGATTTAGAATATGTTTCCATGGTTACAAGACTCATGTTCTTTCCCTCCCCTCCCTTGTGATAGAGGCTGGCACTTTTTCTCTAGTGCCAGCCTCTATCTCACCCTCCACCCCCTTCCGTATCTGATGCATAATTCCACTGGATTTAACATGTGTCATTGATGAAAACCTATTTCTATATTATTATTAATATTTGCACTAGGGTGATCATTTAGAGTCTCCATCCCCAGTCATATCACCATCGACCCATGTGATCAAGCAATTGTTTTTCTTCTGTTTCTTTTCCCACAGTTCTTCCTCTGGATTGTGGATAGCGTTCTTTCTCAGAAGTCCCTCAGAATTTTCCTGAATCATTGCTTTAGTTAGTAGTAGTTGCTAGTAGAGAAGTCCATTACATTCGATTGTACCACAGTGTATCAGTATCTGTGTACAATGTTTTCCTGGTTCTGCTCCTTTCACTCTGCATCAATTCCTGGAGGTCATTCCAGTTCACATGGAATTCCTCCACTTTATTATTCCTTTGAGCACAATAGTATTCCATCACCAACATATACCACAATTTGTTCAGCCATTCCCCAATTGAAGGGCATCACCTCCTTTTCCAATTTTTGGCCACTACAAAGAGCGCAGCTATGAATATTCTTGTACGTCTTTTTCCTTATTCTCTCTTTGGGGTGCAAACCCAGCAGTGCTATAGGAGCCAATGTTATTGCCACCACCTCTCTGGGCAGGGAATACCAGCAGAGAGCGAGAGCGAGCAAGAGAGAGAGAGAGAGAGAGAGAGAGAGAGAGAGAGAGAGAGAGAGAGAGAGAGAGAGAGAGAGAGAGAGAGAGAGGCAGTTGGAGCCAACTAAACTCTCCAACAGCTCCCAGATCTCACACAGAATTCCTAAGTCAGACCCAGCTCAAGGTTCCATCTCAAGGCAGGCAGTCTACTCCTGTCACGTACTTATAAAAACTCTTATTTAAAACCCCAAATCTATTTCCCCCTTAATAGTATCCACAGGGCTTGAACTTCACTCTGTGTTATTTATTAGTTTTCTCAATGACTTAGATAAACATATGCATAGTGTATTTCTCAAATATCCATAACAGACCAGTTAGGTAACTCAATGGATAGAGCATTAGGTATGGAGACAAGAGTCCTGGATTCAAATCTGCCCTTAGACATTTCTCAGTTGTGTGACCCTGGACAAATCGCTTAACCCAATTGCATAGCCCTTACTGTTCTTCTGTCTTGGAGTCAATACTTACTATTGATAAGAGTTTTTTGTTTTGTTTTTTAATCTCAGATAACATCCTACCTTCTTTAAGAAATCTTTCTTAACTCTGATGCCCTCCTTCTCTGAATTATTTCCTTCATAATCAACATATAGCTGTTTGTACATATTTATTTATTTGTTGTATCCTCCTTGAGTGCCGCTGGCAATGTCCAGCCTCATTTGAGACTCCAGGGGTTCCCTACAGGTGGCGAATGATCAATCAATAAAATAACAAATGGAAGACAGCTCTATTTTTACAGCCAAGGGAATGCTTTGCATCTGATAGCTGCTCTACCATCCCCAGGATTAATGTTTATTTTTATACCCATTTTCTTGGCACACAGATACATTACCTAATATACGTCTGAATGGAGATTGAATATTTGGGATTCATATTGACTGTGGGTGCTCATTATATTTCTCCAAAATGAATTGAGAATATTAAAAAATTGAGTGCTCCTACCACTAAGAAACAGCTGAGAGCAATTTTAGGAGCAACAGGGTTTTGCAGACAATGGATTCCTTGCTATGGGGAAATTACTAAACCCCTTATAGCATTAACAAAGGATTCGGTTCCTGAACCCCTCAAATTAGAGCCTGAACATTTGTCAGCTCTATCAGATCTAAAAAAGGCTATCATGTCTGCCCCTGCTTCTAGGCATCCCAGATTACAACAAGCCATTTACTTTATATGTGCATGAGCAAAGAGGAGTAGCCTCTGGCATGTTAACTCAGACTTTGGGACCTTCTCAGCACCCAATTGCTTATTATTCTGCCCAACTAGACCCAGTAGTAGCAGGAGCACCACCATGCCTTAGAGGAGTAGCTGCTACAACCTTACTAGTAACAAAAACCGTTGATTTAGTATTGGGATGTCCATTAACAATAATGTGCCCACATGAGATAGAAACATTATTGATAAAACATAGAACACAGGCATTCTCGGATCAGAGAATTACAAGGTATGAAATAACCTTATTAAATAGTGAAAATATTACCTTGAAACGCTGTTCAACTCTTAACTCTGCCACTTTGTTTCGAGATTTACCTACTTCAGGAGAACCATTACATAACTGTGAAACATTAGTGTCCATGGCAGAAAAGCCTCGAGATAATCTCTTGGACACTCCCTTAGACAATGCAGATCTGATTTTATTTATCGATGGTTCCTCTTTTATGAGGGATGGCATACGTTACACTGGAGCTGCTATAGTCTCAGAATTTGCCACTGAATGGTCAGCTTCACTACCTTCTAACATTAGCACTCAAGGAGCAGAAGTCATAGCTCTAAAACAAGCTTGTATAATTGCCAAGGATAAAACGGCAACAATTTATACAGATTCTAGATATGCTTTTGGCATTTGTCACTCAGTCGGGATGCTATGGCTCCAGAGAGGATTTTTAACCTCAGCTGGAAAATCCATAGCTAATGCAGAAATTATTAATGAAGTTCTTTCTGCTCTCAAACTGCCTAAAGCCCTAGCTGTAGTTCATTGCTCTGCCCATACAGGTGGCTCTGACCCTGTCTCTAGAGGAAATGACCGAGCAGATGCCACTGCAAAACTAGCAGCCATAGAAGGACCTGGATTAATTTTAACATTAACAGCCACTGATAATTTAAATTTATCACTTTCCTATAATGAAAAGGAAGTGGAAAAATGGAAACAAAAAATTAAAGCAAAACAGGTTAATGGAGTATGGGTGTCATCTGAAGGAAAACCCTTGCTCCCTAGAAATTTCTATAACCAAATTTGCCAATCTATTCACAAAAATGGTCATTTTGGCACTCAGGGCATCGTGTTAAGAGAGTATGGATAGCCCCTGGTATAACTACTATAGCCTCTAAAGTATGTTCAGCCTGCTCCATTTGCCAGGCATATAACCAACATTCATATCATGGAAAAGCCTTTGGGGGACGTCCTCTGGCTTACACACCTTTTGAACATCTACAGATAGATTTCATAACGATGCCAAAGGCTGGACATTATAAATTTTGTCTAGTAATTGTAGATCAACTAACCAGATGGCCAGAAGCATTTCCTACAACCCGAGCCACAGCAGATTTTGTTGCAAAGATACTTTTAAAGGAAATTATTCCTCATTTTGGCCTGCCAGCATGTATTGACTCCGATAGAGGGAGTCATTTTATGGATTCTGTCTTAAACCAAATATATTCTTGCTTGGGTATAACTCCAAAATTCCATGTTCCATATCACCCCCAGAGCTCAGGCCAAGTGGAGAGGATGAATAAAGAACTTAAGACTATGATTGGCAAATTATGCACTGAGACCCATTTAAAATGGCCTGAAATTCTCTGGCCCTATTTTATCTTAGAAGCAGGCCTAGAGGAGACTTACATATTTCACCATTTGAGATGCTTTTTGGACATCCGCCTATACAGGCTAAGCCTTTCTCCCCGGCTTATACATCCCTATTAGGGGGAGATATTACTATTGCTTCCTATATACAGGAGTTACAGCACAAACTACGTGAACTTCATGAATCCGGAGCTGCAGTACAAGCTGGACCATTAGACTTTTCTCTGCATGACCTGAACCCAGGAGATAAAGTTTATATCAAGAATTTCAAGCGAACTGGAGCAACTCAACCTTCATGGGAAGGACCATTCCAAATATTATTAACTACTCCAACATCTATAAAGATTGGAGAAAGAGACTCTTGGATTCACTGCTCACATGTGAAGAAAGCATCTTCTGCTGAGACTGATTGACTCTATCCTATCATATGAATTGTGACTATATCTTATCATATTAATTGGAGATAATAATCCATAGACAAATGGAAGCTGTTTTTTCAAGAACACATTGAATTACTGATTTTTTCCTTAATTTTATTATTTCTTTTTTCTTTTCTTTTTTGATCAGAATATTTGATTTTTTTCTCATTTTTTGTACTGAAGGTACACATAATTAATATTAATATTATTTTTTTCCTGCAGTAATACAAGTTAATATATATACTCTTGCTATAATATCAATATATGCCTAAAAGCTTTAAACTATGGGAACCTGCCATTTATTGATAAAATATTATAGGACTGTGATTAATGTTTGTGTCTGATTCCAGGAAAAGGGATAAAAACAAGGAGCACAGACTAAACCTGAATAGTGCCAATAGAGCACACAAGAAATATTAAAGTGAGACTCGAGATTGCAACACTTAACTTACGTTTAAGTCGTAGGACTTCCTTGTATCTACACGCTTTACGAAGTACTCAAACAAGTAGAAAGCTTGACTATCATGCTGGCTCCCTATATCCCTGAGGGGAAAAAAAAATCAGATGAGGGAATGACATTTCCCCATCAAAATAGAATTCTAATTCTTTTCTTCTTATATTATGGCAACTTCCTGTAGTCTTGGCTACAAATGGCTAAGTGAAATATTACTGCATTCTGTCCTACATACTTGTGGGATAGAAATTACTTTAAACTGGACCTATACAAGGCCTATTTTGAATTTTTCTTATGTTTTTTTATTATTTTTCTATTCTTTTGATAATTGACACATACACCCCCATAATTGAACATTGCATTCTGAGTTAAACTTGATATTTTTTTTTAATACTTACTTCAGGGGGGATTGTATTTTAATTTAAAATCTAAGAATTTTTTTGTTTGAGATTGTATTTTTATAAAAATCCAAGAATTTTGTTTAAGATTTTACTGTTATAAAAAATTCAAAGATTTTGATTCTGTTTGAGAAATGATCTTCAAGAAAGAAGCTTGAAATTTTTATATCCAGAGAATGAACTGTTGCAGAAAGATGCCCAAAACCTACACTTCATCAAGAAGATCAAGAATGAACTTTGGATATGATTGATTGGACTGAACTTTTGATTGAACATTTATTGTAACTGTACACATTTATGCCAAAAGGGACTGCCCCTAATTTGGCTTTCTGTCAATGCGCCTAGCAAAACATTGGTTTTGCTTTCTTTTCTTTTCTATTTCCTCTCTCACTATTCTAATTTCTCTTATAAAATTGAATATTGTGTATATCTATAGTTAGAAGTGCATTTAGAACTACAAAATGATTATGTTAAATGATCAATGGGGAGACTAGTCTCCCAATGATCATCGGCGGGGATTGTAAACCTTAAAATTTCTTAGACTTATGAATGTTGGAAATTTCCCCATTTCCAACATTAGGTAGGGAGGGTCCTTCTCCTCCCTACCTGAGATTACTTTAAGACAGAAACCTTTTGCTGAACAATGGAAAGGGCTTGGACCTATGCTTAAACATAGAACAGGAAGTTCTTTGAGTCATGATTGATTTTAGAATTGATACAATCTCCACCCTACTCAGTCCTAACAGGATTTAGGAAGGGCTGCAGCATAGATCAAAATTTAATTATTTGAGAATATGACCTTCAACAGACATGTGCAAAGCCACAGACCTCTGGGCGGTCCTGGGTTAAGCTAGAGCCACCATTGGCATAGGGAAGACATGGACAGTGATGGGTAGATGTGAGAACTGAGGGGAGGGAACTTGGATGGTTTCCTTAAAGATAGAGGGGTCTGAGGACCAAGTGGTTGGTTGGAGAGTTTTTGCTCTGAGAGGTGGTGCTCTGAGAAGCTTGCTCTGAAGGAAGCTGGAGGTGGAGGCCCCTGAGACTGTTTCTCCATTTTGGTCACGTGAGTAATAGGGACTGATCTCTTTCCTTTGCCTCAGCTATCTAAGGACTTGGGCCTTTTGACCCAGCCTAAACAGAGGGGGTATTTAAGCCCTATTCCCTTCTCTCTCCCTCTCTCTCTCTATCTCTAATACCTTTCTTTCTCCTGTTTGTAATTAAACTTCATAAAAGGTTGACTGCTGACTTGAGTTTTCATTTAGGAATTACATAGCTGAATTCCTTGGCGACCTTAAATTAATATATATCAGTCTTTTAAAGTGATTTCCTTGTCACACTTCAGGGGGGGATTGTATTTTAATTTAAAATCTAAGAATTTTTTTTATTTTTGAATTTTTTTTTGTTTGAGATTGTATTTTTATAAAAATCCAAGAATTTTGAATTTTGTTTAAGATTTTACTGTTATAAAAAATCAAAGATTTTGATTCCTGTTCGAGAAAAGATCTTCAAGAAAGAAGCTTGAAACTTTTATATCCAGAGAATGAACTGTTGCAGAAAGATGCCGAAAACCTACACTTCATCAAGAAGATCAAGAATGAACTTTGGATATGATTGATTGGACTGAACTTTTGATTGAACATTTATTGTAACTGTACACATTTATGCCAAAAGGGACTGCCCCTAATTTGGCTTTCTGTCAATGCGCCTAGCAAAACATTGGTTTTGCTTTCTTTTCTTTTCTATTTCCTCTCTCACTATTCTAATTCTCTTAGAAAATTGAATATTGTGTATATCTATAGTTAGAATTGAATTCAGAATTACAAAATTGATTATGTTGTTTGATCAATGGGGAGACTGGTCTCCCATGATCATCGGGGGGGATTGTAAACCTTAAAATTTCTTAGACTTATGAATGTTGGAAATTTCCCCATTGGGAAATTTCATACTTGAAAAATTTCCTACTGATAGTAAGAACTCTATAGGAATGTGAAAACCCTTGGCATGGGAGGGTCCTCCTCCCTACTTAAGACTACTTTAGGACAGAAACCTTTTGCTAAACAATGGAAAGGGCTTTGACCTATGCTTAAGCATAGAACAGGAAGTTCTTTGAGATATGATTGATTTTAGAATTGATACAATAGAGATACTTGGAATGACAGAACCAGGTCTTGGAAAATACAATCTCCACCCTACTTAGAGTAACAGGATTTAGAAAGGGCTGCAGCAAAGATCAAGATTTAATTATTTGAGAATATGACCTTCAACTGACATGTGCAAAGCCACAGACCTCTGGGTGGTCCTGGGTTAAACTAGAGCCACCATTGGCACAGGGGAGACATCGACAGTGATTGGTAGATATGAGAACTGAGGGGAGGGAACTTAGATGGTTTCCTTAAAGATAGTGGGGTCTGAGGAAAGAGGGAGGAGAGTTTTTTGCTCTGAGTAGGTTTTGCTCTGAGAGGTTTTGCTCTGAAGGAGTCTGAGAGGAGAGAGGTCCTGGAGGGAGAGCTCCTGGAGAGGTCTTGAAGGAGGCTGTGGAAGGAGAACTCATGAGGAGTCAGGAGGAGAATTCTCTGGAACATTTCTTGAAAGGAGGCTCTCTTGAAGGTGGAGCCTGAGGTTGGCATGAGAAGCCTTACCTAGAGAGATCTTGGGTGAGTGATAAAACCAACTGACTGATTTATTCATTCTTATTCCTTTCTTACTTTCTCTCTTTTTCTATTGATTAATCAGTGTATTATAAATTAAATTGCTCTATAAAACCCAGTTGGCTTGGGCATATTCATAAATTGGGAATATATTCCCTGGCGACCATCTTATATTTATATAAAACCAAGACACAGTAGAAAACATATTTCAGCGGTCATAATTGATATATATATTTCCCTTGCTCCCAAACATTTAATTATCCCAAGATAATTGGAAAAGTGATACATTAACTTTTAACAAATTACTAAAATAGATTAACATTCTATATTCTTGTATTATGATTACTGATTATTAACAGAACAAAGGTTTTACACAAGATAAATTATTTCATCACAAGTGGCTTAATTTTTCATTACCCTGTGAGGAGTTTTGAGCTTACAAATAATCAAGGAAAATTACTTATTGCTTTTAATAAAAATGGAATAATTCACCAACAGTTCTTAAAAGACAATTCAACAATCAGATTAAGGGGTACTGGGAACACAATTCAAATTTAATATCAGACTGATTCTTTTTCAGAGTTTTCTAGAGCATTTCTGAGTTACTGGTTTGTGAAATTGAGTCACTAAGCTTGATGTACCTGTACTTTTTGTATGGGCCTTTATGATTGATTTGTGTGTTGGCTCCATAAGAATAGGTTTCTGTGAGTGGGAAAGTTTTGGGCTTGGCCTGTAGTTATGGTTTCGCTAGGGATTATGTACCTAAGTAAAAATTAACCCATGATAGTCTTTTTGGGATTTAGTTTAAGAGTCTGATCTTTTGGTGATGTTTTGGAGAATTAGGGTACAGATGTTTTGCTCTTGCATTATTCCTTCTGAGACTAGGGGGAATAATAATCATGTCAATTTCATTGGTAAGGGGTATTGATGAGAGAGGTCATGTAAGGGGGACTGAGTGGGCAATCACATCTTGCCAAGGGCCACTCTGTGGCTTCCTTACCTACCACGCATGACTCTGTCAAGGTATCATGGCCTGATGGCTCCCAGCACTTGAAGGCAGGCATTGTCTTTTGCCCCCCCCTTTTTTTTTTGTATTTCCAGTATTTAGCACAGTGCCCAGCACATTGTTGTTGGTCAGTCATTTCAATCAAAGCCAACTTTTCTTAACCCCTCATTACCTTCTCCAGCTTGTTTTCTAGATGAGTAAAGTAAGACAAACAGAATTAATTAACTTGCCTGAGGTCACACAGGCAGGAAGTCTCTGAAGTTATATTTGAACTCAAGTGTTCCTGACTGCTGGTGCTCTATCCACTGCCCAGAATATAGCAAGTGGTTAATAAATGCTTCTTGACTGTCTGATTGACTGATTGGATAACAGAGCCATCCACTAGTGAGATCTCAAGAGGCTAAAGGATTAGGTTGAATGGAATAAGATGGAATTCAGCAAGCTTAAGTGCAAAATTGTGCACTGGCATTCCAAAAACCCACTTCATTACATGGGAGGCAGGGCTAGATAGAGATTTTTTTTTTTTTTATGAATAAGATATGACGGTATTAGTAGACCACAGGCTCAATGTGAGTCAACAGTTTGATAAGGTAGTCAAAAGAGCAAAATTCATTGATCTCAGGGTACATTAAGTTTCATGGATTTTAGGCTTAACTTCTGTTTTCCCTTGTTGAGCTCCATAGCACCCTTGAGCACCCAATGGTAATTTGATATTTGTACATATATCTGAGTAAAGGCCAGTTTTGACAAGACAGTTCTGGGGGAATGAAGACTGGCATTTCCTAGACATGTTATTTTTTCTAACTTTTTTTTTGGCTGTCTTGCTCTGTAAACATCTCTGCACTGCCAATGAAATCATTGTACAAAGACATTATTATAAGCAATTGGATATCTTTAAGGACCAAAAAGACTTACCAGGAGAAAGGGGGAGAACATTTGTCTAGGTTTGATCCAAGCAGATATTTACAGGTATTTTGGGGCTATTGTCTTCTGGTCTCATTTGATTTGGGGTAATGGATAGGGTTCAGAATGCTCATCAGTTCTTGAATGAAAACTTAGTCTCATTCAACTTTTATAATATCCAATTCTGTTATCAAACAGAAAAGGGACTAGATTATAGGAGTAAATGGGAACCAGGATAGAGCCAGAATAAATTGATGTCATGTACTTGATATAGAGTGTGTGTTACAAGGAAGTCCTGCATTTAACACATATTAAACAGCCACAACCTTGAGTCTCACATGTGATCAAGTCCTTGAGCTCTTTGTGTAGAATGTCATCAATCCACATAGGATTGGTTTGGTCTCTTTGACCTTGTGCTCAATTGACTCTATGCAAGTAGCTTTGTGCTTCTTTGTGTTACAGACAAAAGAGTGGAGGGTGCCATAAACTGTGACTGTGAAAAATATGGGTTCAAGATTTTGAATTGCCAAAACTATAAAGATAATTTTTAGTGTCTTGATTTTATATTAAAAAAATAAAGTGGTCGCCATAGGAAAATTCCCAAAATATAAAATACCCAAGTCAGCTGGGTTTTATGGAGATTTTAATTAATACAGATTAAGGAATTAATGAAAGGGAGAGAGAGAGAGTAAGAGGAAATAATGAGAAAAGGGCTAGGCCAGCCTAGGCTTAAGCCTTAAGAGAGAGATCTGTCGGTCTTTTATCAACTCACCACAAGATCCTTCCAAGCAAAACCCTAGTGTTCAGAGAGACCCTCCAGTATAGCTCAGGAAGCTCCACTTCAGCTTCCAAGGCTGAAATCCCTTTCAGCCACCGAGACAGAGACCAGCCTCCAATTCAGCTCCATAGCTGAATTAAGTTCAGAGGCCTTTCTGACCTCCTTTTAAAGAGAATTTTCTCCTATGTCACCTCCCCTAAGTTTTCACATCTACCAATCACAGTAGACGTTTTCACAGGACTGACCATTCTTAATTCACACCTGAGTAGACTAAACTTTTGAGTAATTCACACCTGAGTAGACTAAAACCTCAGACCTCTTGCTAAGCTTGCTTGAACTTTTAGTGATTAATTTGACCTTCATAGGTACTTAGCACCTTTTTATATTAGATCTAAAAATAGACTCAGCTTAAGGGTTTTAACTTTACTTTAAGTATGGGTTAAGTACTTTTCATTGTTCAGTAAGGAGTTTATAACTTTATCTTCCCCTAAAGTATACTTAAGTATGGGTGGAGTAATGTTAGAGTTCTCACATTCCTGATCACGTACCTTCATTTTTTTAAATGGGGAATGGTTTTAACCAAATGTTCTAAGGTAGAGTCTGAGAATTTTTAAGATTCACAAGTCTGAGAAATTTTAAGATTCACATTTGGCACTGTGTAATGGCTCTTTTTGTATTCCCTTCTCCTGGAATCAGACAAAACCATTAAGCAAAGTCCCATAATTTTTTTAAAACAATCAATGGCATCATTTTTATAGTCTAAAGATTTTTGGGTATGCATTGACATTAGGGCAAATGTATTATAACCTTATATTACTGCAAAATCAAAAAAGTTAAAAGAAAATCTCCTCAATACTTGTGATGTGCTTCAAATACAAAAAAGGAGAGAAAAAATAAAACTGAAATAGTATATTGAACATGCAAGCAAAAACAATAATTAAAGAGTTTTAAAAATAAAAAATATATAGTTTACAATCATTGACACACTGGGTCAGTTAAGGAAAGGGAGAATACAAAGGTTTCTCACCCCCAAAATGAGATCCATTTCCTTTTCAAATTTGGCCATGATTCACTGATTTTAAAGTAACAGTTTTTATAAAGAACAATAGTACAACATATAATGCACATTCAAGAAGTATCAGAATCCCCAAAGTTATGAGTCCATTTAATGGCAACAGCAAACAAACCCACTATCATTAGGATTCACATGCATCTGCTGTATAGCATTTAAAAAAACCTATGAATTGGTGGATATTTGTCACAATTTCTTACAGATGTAGCAAATCTTTCAACCTTTGATAAGATATTATTTTAAAAAACATCTATTACTGACATCATTACAAACATGTGGTATAGGAGTATAGAAAAAACCCAAATCTCTGTATTGTTGATGTTGGGCCTAAAAATGTCACCAAGAATCTAGGTCATTCTGGTGGAAGGGTAGAGTAAGCTGAAGAGTTACAAATGAGAGATACTCCCTCTTGGGAGCCATCCAGTTTACCATGCCTTGGGATCAACTTCACAGCTCCTTTGGTATGAGACTGTTATGTCCCATTCATTCACATTTTTACAAATGCAGGAGGTGGGGATTATAATAGTGCTTCACTTCAGTTACTAAAGTGGATTGTTTACCTTTAGGTACAAATAGCTCAGAGGTAGGCAAAATGATCATTTAGCACTGTTGAACAAAAAAATCTAAAAATCATGTCTAAAGACCCCTTAAAATCAATTTAAGATATTTAGCTTATTAAAATTTCCAAAGCTTGTTATACAATTGTAACCAATTTTGACAAAGTCTATCCATCCTCTATGTGACAATTTACAAAGCCAAAATGGAAGAAAAAGCTGTTGGTTTTTTTATGGGCTTATTGAATAGTATTTGTTCATATAGTTATAGGGGAAAGATAACAAAATATAAATAATAGTTGAAACACAGTAAATTAAAATGATTCAGTGTAACAGAATAGTATTAAAGACATTAATATATTAACTTAAAACAATAAAATTAAATCTTAAAGCAGACAATCATCAAAATACAATAAAATATAGAGACTTTTATAAAAAGATAGAGTCTGAAGAGGCATAAAATTTTCACCTCCAGTCTCTTTAAAGTTCCTTTCTCTATGCATTCAGATTCCTTTTGTCAGAACTGTGGGATTTCCCATAGCGAGAGAGAGAACATGGGTTTGAGGAATCTCAAACTGGATGAATATTAGAGACTGGGCAGGCCCAAGTGGCAAAGGGTTGTAGGGGAATGAATTTCTCCCCTGAATCTCAGGCAAGATAAGTGAAAAGATCAGTACACTCATGAATGGTAGAAGCTATTTGAAATAGGCAAGGTACTGCTCTTTCAAAGAGTACACCATGCTTGTAATTTTCTTCCTGGTTGGATTGGAGGAGTAACTTTCTTCTTCCTTTCCCCCCTGATGTAAAATGCTAGTTTCCCCAGTCACATGGAAAGGGAGTTAGGAGGCTAATCATTGCCTAAGGAAAATAAGCTACAGTTTTTACCAGTTGCCTGGAGATCTACTCCAAGTTTGTGAGTTCCAAAGACACATCAGCAGCTACTCGCAGCCCAGCAGGACCAACAACAGCAGTCAGGGTTGGGGCCGGAAATCAGGAGGAGGATTCATGAGTAGGAGCAGGAGCAGGAGCAGGCAGTATCAGCAGCGGCAATGCCAGAGGCAGCAGTGAGGAACTGAGGAACATGGGATCAAGTTTATGGGCAAGAGAAGCAGCTAATCTCCTTTTCACCAAGAGTTCCCCAGATAAAAATAGTCCAACTAGTAAGGAGGGCAACCTGGCAAAAAGTAGGGAAAGAAAAAAGGGAGGGGTGGCGGGAGGTGGGGGGAGGAAAAGAAAATGATCTTTGTTTTCAATGAATAATGTTTGAAAATGTTTGAAAATGACCAAATAAAATAATGTTTAAATGTAAAAAAAAAAGAAAGAAAGGAATGAAAATATCTTTTTCCAAAACTAAATAAGGGATGACAAATATATACAAAGATGGGGTCAAGCTGGGCAACTCATTTATAACCCCTTTATTCTTCCTATTTCCCATCTGTTTTTTATTCACTTTCTCTTTTCCTTTTGTTGACTCATAGACAGGTGCATAGGCTGAATTTACATAGACAATAAAGCTTAATGCCAAAGGGAAAGTGTTCTGAGCAAAGCCTTGACCAAATTAATCCTATTAAGAAAATCATTATATATTTTATCAAATGTGATGCCTATGCCACCTAGGGCATTCTCCCCATTGCAGACAATTCCAGCTAAGAGAAAGATACTCCATAAGAAAGGCTTTTAGCACTTGGGACTTTGTTCCTGCCTAACTCCTTTCCTACTTTAACCACTTGTTTGATTCTATTATCACCTGAGCCAGATCAAAGGGATATTCATAAATGCATGTTTGGGCATTTATCTCAAAATAAATCATACCCTCATTTGGTTTGGGATTGTTATTATAGAACTGATCACAGGGGAAGTGCTTTTGCACCTTGGACTTTGGAAGGAAATTTGTTATTTCATATTTGTATGTTTTAAATGGGCAGTGGCAATATTATTACCAGTGCATTAATAAATTTTCCAACTCACAAAAGACTGTAGATCTGTGCCTCCCCTGGAGTGTGGGAATTCTCTCCTATCTTTTGGAGATAAGGAAAACCTAGAAGTGCAGTCACTTCCCAATGGGGAGTAAGGATGCCCCACATCACCCCATATAGGAGGGGGTTGAAGTTTTGCATACTAATTACAATTCTGATTTGGTGAGAAAAACTTTAAATGAAATTTCAGGGGATTGAATTCCTTTTCAACTTTTTTTTTTCAATCCCCTGAAATTTCACTTAAAGCTTGTCTCACTGAATCATAGCTCTAATTACTATGCTTCCATATTTCCCAAGTCTCTTGTTCTTTATAAGTACTAGAGAACTACTTTTATTCAAACCAAATTAGCCTATGACACACTGGTATTTACCCTTGGAAATCAGACATACAAAACCAAAAGTTTTCCCAATAATCATTTGCCAGAGAGAGAATAGAACCAAATGATTCAGGTAAATATTACTAATACCTGATTGCTCCACTAGAAGGATTATAGAAATCTTTTCCAAATCAACATCAGGATTTCAACACCTGTGAAATAAAGCATACAAAACCCCTGGAAGTCATCCCAGTTCTCAGGGAGTGTCCAGGTGGTTAGGTTAGGGGTTGAGTAGGTAGATGGGAATTACCTCTGAACTTAAAGCTGTTGTCACATGGACCTCCTCAGCAGAAGGCTGACTTGAGCTTAAACACAGAGCTATTGATTTAATAACAAAACAAAGAAATAGCCATTTAAGCAAAATAAAACATTAACTAAACAATGATGGTTGATTAATATTGTATTTAAGGATAGAAAAAGGATGCTCAATATATAGGTAATTAAATATAGACATTGATTATGTGCCTAAAAATAGGACAAGTCTGACAGGATAAAAGATTAGATTAGATATAGACACTGGTGTATTGTGAATTTTAGATTTCTCTACCCTACTTAGACTAACAAAATCAGGAATGTCTTGTGAACTTTAACTTACTCCACCCTACTTAGATCTTACTGTATGGTGAAGATAAAGTTGTAATCTCCTGATTGAACAATGAAGGTACTTAGTTCTTACTTTATAGTGAAGCTAGAACTTTAAGCTAAGTCCATTTTTAGATCTTAATACAAAAAGGTGTTAAGCAACTATAAAGGTTATATTAATCACAAAAAGGTTAAGTAACTCACAAAAGGTGATCTTAACAAAGAAGTGTTAAGTAACTCTAAAGATATAATCTAATCAAAGAATATGAGAACTAAAGAAAGGGCATTTAGAGGAGGGGACACAAGAGTAAAAGGTCTATATATTTGGCTCACTAGCTCTCTCCAGGAGAACCTTCTGGTTCATTCCCCATTGAGGTGGCTCTGGCTGGCAGCGTGCTAAGCGTTCAGATATCTTGGCGTGGTGGCACCTATTGTTCAGTTTGGAGGTGAGTTTTCCCTTGATACTATACTGGGAGAAGTTGAGTAGCTAGTTCAGGTCCAGGCATCTTAGCTGAGCCCTCTTGGAGTTTAGGGTGATTCCTTTCTCCTTTACCTTCCAACACTATCCTTTTAAAAGCCACTAATTTGAACACACTCTGGCACAGGCCAGGCGGGAAAAAATCCTACACACTTTCCCTCTTCCTTCTTCTTAATTTCTTTCCTCTATATTAATTAAAATCACCATAAATTTCCAGCTAACTTGGGTATTTTACTTGGGATATCCCCTGGCAACCAAAAATTAATTTTGTTTAGGTCACAGCCCTAAAATTATCCTTACAGTATATAAGGATATAGAGATAGAAATATAAAATCTTAGTCCTACATAATACATATAATCCTGTAGATATAGATATGTATTATGTGTATGTGTACACATACACATATATAGATTTGTATACAATCTGAGTTCTAAAAACAACTCAATGGTGTCGGCATCACAGGATAAATATGAGGAAACTTAGACCCAAGAGGACAAGGGACCACGATGAAGCCATATGATTGATGAGTTTTTGAAGCAAGAACATAATCCCAAAGCCTTCCCAAATCCAAGCATGACACTTCCCTCACTAAACTTCAAGATTAATAATAGTAATGACAACAAATACTAATAACTAGCATTCATATAGTACATTAAGGGTTGCAGATTATTTTACAAATTATTTCATTTTATCCTCACAATAACCCTAGGAAGTAGTGTGCTATTAATAGCCCCACTTTATAGATAAGGAAAGTGACACAAACAGAAAGGAAAAGATTTGCCCACACCTCTAGTTTTGTCTGAGAAGAATTTGAACTCATGGATTACCTACATGTCTTGTTCATTAGATTACATTAATAACAATTACAGAAAGGAAGGGGCTATGGGTATGGATTATTGTATATAATATCCCCCTTTTAAAAATATTGGTTAATTTTACTGAGTTCAATTTTTTACAAATATAGGGGACTATAAATGTGGAATACTTGAACCCAATGTCAGACTTTTGCTAGGTATTGATTAGCTTTGCTGAACTGATGTCCCCCCCCCATTTTTGTTATAAGAGATTACTCTCTGGGAGAAGAGGGAGAAATATATTGGGAAATATAGATGATATAAAAACAAAGTGTCAATCACAATTAATTTTTAAAAAGAAAAAATAATTGGGAGGGAGGTTCCCCTGCTCTTATTTCTCAAGGCTGAAATTGTTTTCTTAAAAACTAGAACTGTTAACTTAAAGTTTCTAGGCCTGAGATGCTGCTATTTTTTTTTATAGAAATGCATTTTTTTATTCTAAGATATTTTGTTGTTCTAATTCCATGTAATAATTTTATAAATACATTTTCCAATATTAAAAGATCCAAACTGTCTTCCTCCCTGTACTAGGAGATGGTAAGCAATTTAATTTTGGCTATACATGTACTGTCATGCAAAACAAACTTTCATGTTAGTCATTGTAAAAGCAGGCTCATATAAAACCAAAATCCCAAAATAAAAAATATTCTGATGTGAAAGATAGTATGCTTTGATTCACATCCATCGACTCCAACAGTTCTTTCTCTGGAGGTGGATAGCATTCTGCACTATAAGTCTTTCAGGATTGTCCCAGATCTTTGCCTTGCTGAGAGCAGCCAACTTTTCACAGTTGATCTTCAGACAATATTGCTGTCACTGTGTACAATGTTCTCCCAGTTCCGATTATTTCCCTCTGCATTAGTTCATGTAGATCCAGCTTTTTCTGGAATGATCTTATGTATCCTTTCCTTTAGACAGCTATTTTTTAAAATAAATTTTACTTATGCCTTCTGCTTTAATATCACTTACATCTCTCATTATGTCTTTCCCCTTACCTACTACAAGAGAGATATCCTTTATAATAAGGATTTTTTTATATGAGGAAGAAAAAAAACAATTTTCATAAAATTAGCCAACATATCCAGAAAGAAAAAAAAAACCTACCTGATGTTATATATACTATTCCATATCCATGGATCCCTACTTCTGCAAAAAAAAAAAAAAAATCTTTTTTTTCTGGCCAAGAATTAGTTATTATGATTTTACAGTATTCAGTTTTCATTGTATGGTGACTATTTTTTCCATGAACATACACAAACACACACACACACACACACACATATATATATGTACACACACATATTGTTGTTGTTTAGTGCTGGGAGCCATCAGACCACAACACCTTGACAGAGTCACATGTGGTAGCTGGGGAGACCACAGAGTGGTCCTTGGCGAGATGTGATTGCCCACCCAACCCCCTTTTACATGACTTCTTTCATCAATGCCCCTTACCTATGAATTGGCATAATTATTATTCCCCCTAGTCTCAAAAGAAATAATGCAAGAGCAAAACATCTGTACCCTAATTCTCCAAAACATCGCCAAAAGACCAGATCCTTAAACTGAATCCCAAAAAGACTATCATGGGTTAACTTTTACTTAGGTACATAATTCCCAGCAAAATCACAGCTACAGGCCAAGCCAAAAACTTTCCCACATACAGAAGCCTATTCTCATGAAGTCAACACACAAATCAATCATAGAGGCCCAAGTGATAATAAGTACAAGTACATCAAGCTTCAGTATGCCTCAGTGACTTGATCACACAAATCAGTAACTCCCTAGAAGCCACCAGTCTAAATGTGAATTATGTTCCCAGACCCCTCAGCCTCCATGATATGATTGTTGAATTGTCTTCTAAGAACTGCTGATTAATTATTCCATTTTATTAAAAGTAATATGTAATTTTCCTTGAGTGTTTGTAAGCTCAAAACTTCTCACAGGGTAATGAGAAAATTAATCCACCTGTGACAAAATCATTTATCTTGTATTCTGTCTGTAATCACAATACAAGAATATAGAATGTTATTCAAGTGATTTTTTAAAAGTTGATGTATCACTTTTCCAATTATCTCTCTTTGATTTTGTGTATCTGCATGCCAAGAGAATGGGTATAAAAATAAAGATCAGACATCGGGAAAGCGGAGCAGCTATCATATGCAAAGCAATCCCATGGCTGTTATGATTAAGCTGTCTTCCATTTGTTATTTTTGTTAACTGATCGTTAGCCACCAGTCGGGATACCCTGGAGTCTCGGGCAAGGGTGGACTTTGCCCGTGACAGTTTAGTCATTTTCAGTCATGTCCTATTCTTCATGACCTTATTTAGGGTTTTCTTAGCAAAGATAATGGAGTGGTTTGCCACTTCCTGCTCCAGGTCATTTTACAGATAAGGAAACTGAAGTAAATATGGTCCAGATTTGAACTTGGGAAGAAGAATCTTTCTGACACCAAGCCTTGCATTCTTTATACTCTATATAGATATATGCTCTATTTCCAGTTCTTTGCTACCACAAAGAGTATTACTATAAATTTTGTTATGTATATAGGACCTTTCTTTTTGTCAAGGACCTCCTTGTAGGCATACTCTGAAAAAAATTGATAAATTATCATAAAACTAAACATACTAAAAAAATTGGGTTTTTAAGACTTTTTTTTCAAATAAAAAATACACCATCTAGAGAAATAGATAGCTGTTCTTCATTTTTCAAAGAAGACCAGTGGTATCACAGGTGATGTCTTGATTGTGCGTGAATTGGATTTAAAGGAGGACAGGTTGTACAATCATTAGTTTCACTCTTTTCCAGGGTCATCAAGATCCAGTGGCAAGATGAAAGTCAATATGACTGATGATGGCTCAGGATGTAGTGGATGATCTTGGCATCTTCAGCATGGCACTCCTGTACTCCTGGTTGAGTGACCCCTGAACTGTAGTTCCTTCCTCTAATTAAAGGCTCTTGTGGTTGCTACTTTGGTAGTCATTTCTATTTAAGGTTCACACTTCCCTTTCCCTTATTTTAGGCTGTTTTTCCTTGTAATGGAGTCTTTGGAGCATTGTTAACCTACCTAATATGGAAGCTCCCTTCTTCTGGGAGAAGATATCCTATATTCCCCACATATTACCCACAAAGTTTGGAGTAGCCTTTTTGGACTGGCTGCTTACTTAGAACAGGCTGTGTCTTTTGAAATCACCAGTCTGAGACCCTCTCTTTCCTGTTTAACTTCCAGAGATGGTAAAAGTTCACCCACAGTATGGGTACTTAGAACTGACAAGGGTGAGGTGAATGGCTACCTTTCCTTCCCTTTTAAGACATGGTAGTCCTAGAATATGAGCCTGGGGTTTCTGGGGGTTCTGTTCCATTTGGTCTGGTGTAGGCTATGGAATCTACTTTGATCCCAGACCTAAGCCATGGCAACCTTGCAGCTGGGATTCAAAGTAGGATATTAAAGCCAGTCAACCTCACCCAAGACTCTGGGATACCTGGAACTTGAGCCTAAAATAGGGAAGGGGGATGTAGACTTGGAATTTAGGACTATGATATAGAGGAATTAATTTCCATATCCTCCCCAAATTCTGAGGAAGGGCGAAGAAGGATTTATGACCAATGTGTTGGGTAGCAGGTTTGTATATTTGCTATTATATCTGCAGTAAATGTACCTTTGTAAAAGCTGATCTGACTATTAGTGATTAAATGGAACTGGGATACAGAGGACCTCCTCACTATACTGGAGGAAATACTATCAGTGGTGGCTAGAATCATTGGAAAAGAGCTGACATCTGTGGTGGTAAACTTATGGCATGTGTGCCAGCAGGGACACTCAGAGCCCTCTCTGTGGATATATGCACCATTGCCCCAACACAGAGTTTGCCAGAGTTCATTTCAAGAAAGCCAGAGGGATGTAGGGCTAGGCTACTCCCTTCCTCTCTCCACTGTACCTGAAGACCTTTCTCACATCACCCAGCAGCCCAATGTGTGTGTGTGTGGCTTCCTCCCTCCCCTGTCTGAGGTAAGAAGGCATGGCTCACATACAGTGTGAGGGTTGCAGTTTGGGCAGGTGCTCCCAGACCCCTTTAAGTGTATCAGAGAACCCTGAAGGGGGGGGGAGAGGGGAATATAACACACCTGCTTTCCAGGCAGTGGGGACCAGATAGTCACTGTTACATACATAATTGTTAGGGCACATTGTACAATTAAAAGTGTGTCAGTATGCCAGGAATTGGTCTGGTGTATTTTTTTGTTTATTTGTTTGGTTTTTTAAAATTAATTTATTTAGTCAATTTAGAACATTATTCCTTGGTTACAAGAATCACATTATTTCCCTCCTTCCCTCCTCCCATCCTTCCCACAGCTGACACGCAGTTTCATTGGGTATTTCTTGTGTCCTTGATCAGAACCTATTTCTAAGTTGTTGGTGTTTGCATTAGGATGTTCATTTAGAGTCTACATCCCTAATCATATCCCCCTCGACCCATGTGACCAAGCAGTTGTTTTTCTTTTGTGTTTCTACTTCCACAGTTTTTCCTCTGAATGTGGATAATGTTCTTTCTGGTAGATTCCTCCAAGTTGTTCAGGATCAATGTGTTGCCACTAATGGAGAAGTCCATTACATTCAATTGTATCACAGCGTATCAGTCTCTGTACAATGTTCTCCTGGTTCTGCTCCTTCTGGTCTGATGTTTTGAAACAAAAGTTGTCATGAAAAAAAAAATTATAGACATTACAAGTTTCTCAGAACATGGTGCTACTGGGTGATAGGTTTTTCCAGCCCACAGTCCTCAATTTAAGATTTCTCTAAAACTTCTAGTATTCCTATATCACCTATAGAGTTTAGGCCCTCTTTAAAATGCTATAATAGGAATAATATAATAGGTGGCATTTATAAAGCACTTTAAGGTTTGTAAGGCACTTTATTTATTTAACCCTTACAGTAACCCTCAGAGGTAGATGCTATTAGTATCCACATTTTACAGATGAGGAAACTGGGAAGACATATTAAATGACTTGCTCAGAGTCAGACTACTAGTAAGTATCAGTGTCTGAAACCAAATTCAAACTGATGACATCAGTTTCAGATAATCCCATTAGTGACTCTCCCAGAAGCTGGAAAGATAAATAATGACTGAATTGACTATGAATCCTCTTGCAGTGTTCCCAGAAAATGTCCCTCTGCCCAGAGGACTGAGTTTGAAAGAAGACTATCAAATCTGAAGAACCAGAGATCCACTCCCAGACAACCTAATTTCTGTCTATTTCCTCTTTACTGTAATGATGAAAAGAAAACTCTATCTTTTTGATATAACAAAACTTTTATTAAAAGAAAAACTGGAATTCCATCAGCCTGAAACTGATTATGCCCACTCAACCCTGATCCAAAACTCTCCTTGGTGAGGCATTGGTCCTTATATAGACCAATCCCATACCAGGAAGTAGGTGGAAGGGGTCCCTCCCTAGTGTGGGATTAGTCCATTCATAGACAATCCCTTGCCAGGAAGTAGGTGGGAGGGAATCCTGGGGCAGGCTGGGGAATGCGGTCTTTTCAAAACCCACATTATCCCCCTGTGATACTTTGGGAGACTGGTCTCCAATGAATAATTTCAAACATAACTAAACTAAAGAAACATATATTTTTTTAAAGTGGAATATACAATAACTTGGGGACAATAAGGAAACAAGAGAAAAAGAACAAAATCAATTAGGGACAGGCCCCTTTGGTACAACATGCAAAGTACATATAAAACAAATATATTCAACCCCTCAAAAGTTCAATTTTGCACATCAGAAGATTTGTTCAGGATCTCCTGGAGCAGTATGTGGTCTGTAGACATCTCCATGGTATCTTCTGCAAGGAATTCACTTTGTGGATTCTGAATGGCAGCAAATATCATACCCTAAAATTACTTTTCAAATAACTTAAACTTTTCATTACAAAATAATAACACATTACCAAGATTTTGTGTGAATTGTAGAGATGTGGATGTCGTCCCCTCTCCCTTTTCAAAGATTTTATTTTCTGCAGTTCTGTGGAAATCACAGCTTTATGTGGTTTCCCTGATTAGAATATGTCTGCCTAGATTAAAGATCCTTATTACAACTATTTTCATAGTTCCACATTTTCTCAGATCAACAGTACTCAGATCTTCTTAACTTCTTGTTGACTGAGTCAACAAGCACTTAATTTTTAATTTTGAAAAAAACCCTTATTTTCTGTCTTGGAATCAATATTAAGTATTAGTTCCAAGGGAAAAGAGTGATATGGGCTAGGTAAATGGAGGTTAAGTGACTTACTAAGAGTCACATAGCTAGGAAATGACTGAGGCCACATTTGAACCTTTCTTGTCTAGACCTGGATCCACAGAGCCACCTAACAACCCTTAGCAAATATTTAAGTGTTTACTAAAGTGTTAGACATCATACTAAGTGCTGGGGATACAAATATAAACAAAAGGAGAATTCTTGCCCTCAAGAAGCTTACATTCTAACAGGTGAAGACAACACCAAAAAAAAAAGGGAGATAAAGGAATGGGGGGAAAGGAGAAGAGGCTTGACAGAGAAATTCATATTGCACCTGGTAGTAAACAAAGAGATGGTTGCCCTAGAGATCCTTCCCAAAAATAGGTTCTGAGAGGAACCATCCAATCAGAGGGAGAAACATATTTCTGTGCATTTAAAGTGGAGTAGGAAAACATGGCTTAACTGAAATCCAGAAGATCAACTCCTACCCAACAGGAAACTGTAGTCTTCCCAGAAATACCAGAGAAAGTTAAGTTGCTTGTAGAAATAACAAATCACATCATCATCTGCCTCTGAAAGGAGTTAGAGGCTGCCAAAAAAAACTAGACTGCAGTAAATGGCTCTTATAGTTCTAGAGTTTGAAATCCCATGGTACACAGTTTCAGGGCAAACACACAGAAGAAAAGAAGTCAAGGTATATACCTAGATTTGGGATACAAATTGGAGGGAACAAGGTTTGGAATTGTTTTTTTTTTTTTAAGAAAGTTCTGTGAATTTTACTGAATCTTTTAAAATTAAATCCATCAAATATTTAAGTCAAAGAAATGAAAGAAAAAACACAATCTGTAACCCTCTAGGAGCTTACTATCTAGACCAGTGGTTCTCAACCTTTCTAATGCTGTGATCCTGTAATATAGTTCCTCACGTTGCAATGACCTCAAACCAAAAAATTATTTTGGTGAAATACCTGATATGCATTATGTATTCTCATTGCTACAAATTGAGAGGTGGAGAACCGCTGATCTAGAGGGTAGGTAAAAAGCTTACAGGTAGCTAACTACTGAACAACTAGGTATTACAGTACATAGAGTTCTGATTTTGGAGTCAGGAAGACCCAAGTTTAAATCCAGTCTCAGACACTTAAGAGCTTTGTAACCCTAGGCAAGTCACTTAATGTTGTTTGCCTCAATTTCCTCATCTGTAAAATGAGGTGGAGAAGAAAATGGAAAACCACTCCCTTATCTTTGCCAAGAGAAAACACCCAAGGGGGTCACAATGACTTGGACACATCTAAAAAGGATTGAATGACAACACTGGGGATGGCACATTCTATTTATTTTATGACAATTATTGATTATTGGGGACATCCATAAGGAGGCAGCAGTGTGGTGTACGATATAGAAAGTTTCCCTCCAAATCTGAAAGAGTGAGATTCAAATTAAACCTTTGATTCTGCTAACTGTGTCCCTCTAGGAAGTCAGAGATTTCCTAATTCCAGGTCCCACACTTTTATCCACTATGGCACCTACCTGTCCATAGTATAAATTTTGTATAGCTCCAGGCGAATATAATAAGTTCTGGCAGGGCAGGTATTTTATTTGGGCCTTTGCATTATGAGAGTAGCAAATAGTAAGCACTTAAGAAATAATGTTGAACATTTGATTTGTTCATTGAATAGGTCTAGCCAAACAGTCTCTTTTTGGTGCCTCAAAACAACAACATTCTATCTCACACCTCCACGGCTTTAGACATTTCCTAGCTTGTGACTCTGGGTAAGTCACTTAACTGCAATTGCCTATCCCTTACTGCCTTTCTACCTTGGAACCAAAATTTAGTATTGATTCTAAGAGAGAAGGTAAGGGTCTAAAAAAAATTAATTTCTGAAACAAATATCTTATATTAATTCTAGGTTCATCAAGAAAAGTCTCCCAAAACAGTATGATTTCTTGTCATAAGCTTGTGCCAGTCCTTCTTCTCTGGACTTCAGTTACTTTATCTTTAAAATTAGGGCATTGATAGAAGCAGCAAGGTAGCATAGTGAATAGAGTATCAGACCTGGAGTCAGGAGGGCCTGAGTTCAAATTTGGCCTCAGACACTTCCCAGCTTTTTGTCCCTAACCCTTGTATTGTCTTAGAGCTGCTAAGACAAAAGGTAAGAGTTTTTGAAAAACAAACAAATAAATAAAAGAGGAGTTAAAGTAGATGATTCCTAAAGTCTCCTCTAAAATTCTATCATCTGTTTGTCTGTGCATTTCTCATGTTATTAAAGTCAATCTTTTAAAATATTAGCCAGATAAGAAATGGAAATTGAGGGGATGCCCCTTCAAAAGGGAAATGACTTCAACAATGGCTGAATAACAATGACTGGTATCTGATTGTGATAGGATACTATTGTGCTGAAGAAGGGATGAGCAGGATGCTTTCAGAAAACCCTGAGAAGATTTATATGAACTGATGCAACATTAAGTGAGCAAAAGTAAGAGAATATTGTACATGAGAACAGCGATATTATATGACAATCAATTGTAAATGATTTTGCTATTTTCAGAAATACAATGACCTAATGACCTAAGATAATTGTGAAAAGAGAATTGAACTCTCAGTTTATTTTTAAATGTAATTAATCAGCAACCTTTAATTTAATCAAATCAAGAATTTGAAGTACCCCTACTTAGCACTTGATAAGTCACTAGGTGAGAGGGCTCACAAGTCACTTCCTAGTTCACATCCCCAAAGGCCACAAACACTTCCCCTACCCCCTTAGGTAGTGCTAGGTAAATTGGAAGGTTATGATTGGTTCTTGTGAAGTGAGAGAGAGATTGGAAGTGACATGGAAAAAAGGACTATAAAAGGCAAGACAGAGGACAAGACTGACTCTTTGCTTCCTTGGTTCTTCTATGAGGAGATTCTCAGTTGGTGCTTTGGTCTCTTCATTGTGAGCGCTGGTGAGATTCTTGGTGATCTTAGCTTTATGTGAGCTGAAGATTCTGTTTTGACTTTTCAGCATCTCCTGGCTCTTTAGATTTCAGCTTCCTAATTAGGACTTTGGATTCTGATGAGATTCACTTTCAGATCTGCATTCATGGTCTAGGATTTAGGGTATTTGTACCTAGGCCATATTTTCTACCTCTTCCCTATATTTCCTATCTCTACCCAATTGTAAATAAAAGCTGCTTACAGTAATTTTGAATGGAGAAGTTATTTTTATAAATGGCAACCACGATTCCATTATTTTAATTCATATATTTAGTCAAACCAATTCTAAATCTTACACAATTCCAGAAGATTAATGATGAAAAATGCTATATACCTCCAGAGAAATAACTGGAATCTGAATGCAAATTGAGCCTTTTTTTTTAACTGTATTTTTCTTGTTGGGTTGTGGGTTTTGGTTCTGGTTTTGTTTGTTGTTGTTTTTTTTTTGTCTGTGTTTTCTGTTGCAACATGACTAACATGGAAATATGTTTTGCATGACTGCACAGTATAACCTATATCAAAATGTTTGCCTTCTCAATGAGAGGATAGGGTAAGGAGAGAGGAAGAGAATTTGGAATTAAAAAAAATTTTTTTAGTGAAAGATAAAAATTGTTTTTACATTCAATTGAGGGGAAATTTTTTACAATAAAAGATTAGCCAGAGCTAGGGAGTGTCTGATTCTCCAGGAAACTCATGCCAGTTTTTAACAGTACCCAAGTCTATAAAAGAGTCCCACCCTTCAGAAATGAGAATGTCAACTTCTAGAATAGTTACAACATAAGTAGAGAAATATTTGTCACTGCCTATTAGATAACTACATGTTTCCCAATAACAAAAATTGACCACTGTAAAACCAATTGTTAAAAAAAAAAAATCTAGTCCAGGAAAACCAACTTGAAATAAAGAAAACACCAAGAATTGTCTAAAACCAGTATTTGTAACATTTTCTACAGAAAGTTGGATGGCTCTTTCTGATTTCCCACTACCTTCACCATACTCCCCTCCCAAGAAAAGACCACAGATTTAGAGTTAGAAGGAATCTTAGTTATCATCTTGTCCAATCCCCTCATTTTACACTAAAAAAAAAAAACCTGAGGCTATGTGGTTTACTTAATGTCACCCAATAAATGAGCAACAGAAATAGGATTCAAATCCAGTTCCTTTGACTCAATATCTTTTTCTCCTGTATGATAAATATACCCAAATACCCAGATGGTTCAATGATCTTAGGTAAATGCTCCCTCCAATGATGTAGATTACAACCATGTACATCCAATGCAACCCTTCTCCATGTCCTCCTATAAGTTCATCACAGGGGGTTCACCAGTGTAAAGGGGACTTTCCTCATTTTCTCCTGAAATCATGAGGATACCAGTGGAACACAGAATCTAGCAAATGGCACATCTTACCGCATGAGTATCCTATCTTCTTAAATGTTTATCTTCATCAAATCAGGAAAAAGATAGAATTTTCTCCCTTTTGGTCAATGGTTATTGGAAAATGAATAGAAGAAAGAACAGCTACAATTCAAAATAGACTATAAAGATCAAACAGGGTCATGTGACACTGAGTAAGTCACTTCATCCCGATTGCTGAACCCATATCACTCTTCTGCTTTGGAACCAATACTTAATATTGATACTAAGACAAAAGGTAAGGGTTGGGGTTTTTTTTAGATAAAAAAGGAACAAAGTTGAGTTAAATTAAATGTTAAGTTATACAGTATTTTAGAGGTCATGTCGAAGAAGTAAAAAAGAACACTGAACTTGACATCAGAAAACCTGGGTTTAAATCTCAACTTTGCCTCTTATGATCTTATGTCTTTGACCAAATCACAGTTCATCCACAACCTATGCAATGAATTCTACTACTGGTGAATAGAGTAGGGCAGTAGTGGTGAACCTTTTAGAAGGGTGGTTAATGTCCTCAGGCATGCGTGGGGAGGGGGAAAGGAGCAGCCCGGCTTGCCATCCCTCTGGGTTAATGCAACAATTCTGGCAAACACTGTGCTGGAGTGACATAGGGTTTGCCCATGGAGAGAGTTGTGAATGCTCCCTCTGGCATGTGAGCCATAAGTCTGTCACCACAGAAATAGGGCTTTCTTTCCCCTATTCTCTCTCTTTTAACCTAGTTCTGAGAAATGGATTTAGGGGTATTGTTTCTTCTCTCCATTGTTGGTTCTCAGCTGGGTGGCTCAGGTGGTAGAAGTGATCTCCACAGAACCCAGGAGTTCAAGCCATGGCAACCTTGAAATCAATCAAAGGAGGCTACCCCTACCTTCATGGCAAGGGAAGAATAGATCTCCATGTTGGGCAATCTAGACATATTTCAAAGTTCCTTTGAGGTACCTCCATTCTAATTGAACTGGGCATCCTCAGATATGCCTAGGTCAAATTTACATTAAGAAAAGACATCTCCCAAAACTCAAATCCTTTCAAGATAGTAGATTGCTATTTAGCACAATCACTACATAGATATTTGTTATTTTTCTTTGTTTTCAGTGATTTCAAATGATGTCTTGACTTGCTCATGAATTGGATTTAAATCAGGCAGAGTTGCATAAAGTCTTCAATCTCATTCTGTCTTCCAGAGACATTGAAGTAACAAGTCAAAAGTCAGAAGAACTGGCAATAGCCTTGGAGGCAATGGATGACCTTGGTATCTTCCATGTCTGACCAAGGTCTTAGCACTCCATATTGTCTGCTTCCACTATCTTCATGACTATTGGAATGAGTTTTTCTCCTCTGTCCATTCTACCAAGGGAGGTCTTATGCTTGGGTAGGCACTACCATACCCAACTCACCAATAGGTTTGAAGCCTGAAGGGTACCCTCAAACTGGTTTAGGCTATCTGCCAAGATGGTTTTATTGGGTTTGGGGACTGTGCTTGCTACAGTTTCTTGGAGCCACAGGTGAGAGCTGGGTGGCAGGCAGACACCAAAGGAGGAAAGTAACCCTGAAAAACAGTCCTCAAATTGGAGGTATTCTTCTTCTCTGATCTTCCAAATTTAACCTCAGACATTTTCTAGCTATGTGACCCTGTGTAAGTCACTTAATTCTGTTTGCCTTAGGATACTCATCTGTAAAATGAGCCAAATAAGGAAAGGACAAATCACTCCTATACCTTTACCAAGACAAATCTGAATGCAGTTATGAAGATTTGGACATGATTTAACAACAACAAAATCAACTACAAGTAAGGATAAATAGAGCCTTTTCTGTGAAGACAATAAGTAAGCAAGATATTTTGGTGACCTTTTAGCATGTCAGATGGGTAAAGGTCTGGCTTACAAGAGCTGAACATGCCCTGACCAGCCCTAAAGCTGGCTCATTCTGAGTGATTGTACTCCCCAGAGGAAGAAGGAGCCAATCCAATAGCAGATGACAGCTTCAACAGATGGCAATTGCTGTTCAGTACTGAAGCAACAAATGGCAGTTTTTAGTTGAAGAGCAGCAATAAAAGGCCATATTTCAGAGTAGCAGATCCAGAAAGTAATATCTGTGGAAACAGAGTCTAGGAGCTCTCCAAAGGAGCTGGTTTAGGAGAGGTAGAGAGAAGCCAGAAGGTCCAGGTGGTTACTGTGTGAGACAGCAAGAGAAAATTCAGGGCTGAGATGTGTTCTAGCCATGCAATTCTTCCTGACATCAGAATTTCATGCTGCCTGCAAGACTTTTTGCCTCCCCACTATAGGCACTAGAGACTGAAGCAGACTATGCCCATTTGTGAATGGGGGGGGGGGGGGCATAATACTATTGCTTAGTTTTTCCGCATTTTCTTGGTTATTTTGTCTAAATTAAATGATTTGCCACTTGATTTCTAGACAGGTCTGTTGAAAGAGAATGTTTAGGATTGGGACTCAAGACAAATATTTGCCTCTAGTTAGAAACTGAGTAATGGGAGTTAATATAACATCATACTTACAATGTTATCAGATGATTTTAGAACCAAAGAAACTTTGGGGATCATGTAGCCCAATTGTTTCATAATATAGACAAGGAAAGTGACATACCAAGATTAATGTCATCTGTCCCAGGTCAACCTGTAGTTTAAAGGCAAGTGAGAGCTGCATACAATATTGCTATAGGTTTGCTTACTCTAGAATGGTGCATTTATTAAAACTATCCATGTCCTTTGTTCTAATGGGTGTGAAGATAGGATCTCCCCTCATATACTTTTAGCTAATCAAATCAAGAACTCAAAGCACCCCTATTTAACCATTAAGTACTAGAGTTCACAAGTCACTTAAGTGATACCTCAAAAGGCCACTGGCCCCCCCCCCCACTGTTGTGCAGTGCTAGTCAAATTGGGTATAAAATAGTGTAAACCCCAATGCTCAGGAGTTATTCAGATCAATCCATAGTCCTGGCACAGGGGGCAGTTGGGTGGCTCAGTGAATTGAAAGCCAGGCCTTGAGACAGGAGGTCTTGGATTCAAATCCGGCCTCAAACACTTCCTAGTTGTGTGACCTTGGGCAAGTCACTCAACCCCCATGGGCTAACCCTTACCACACTTCTTCTGCCTTGGAACCAATACACAGTATTGATTCCAAGATGGAAGGTAAGGGTTTAAAATAAAACAAAACAAAATAAAACATAGTCCTAGCACAGCTGACCAGCTTCTATATTGACCTCATCTATGCTCAATTTGTCTAGAATCATGACAAGAGCCACTCCAGATGACCATGGCATGGGTACATATCTTCCCTACAGTCTATTTTAGTATCAATAAGTTATATTTAGACAGTAAATGCTATGTGACAGGAAAAGTTAACTTTTCAATGTTTCCAGGTAACTTTCTAAGAATTATAGATGAGTTGATCTAGATCAGTGGAAGTGTGGAAGAGGCATGCATGCAAAGGACAAAGAGCTGGAGATTGATCATCTGTCAGTCAAATGAAGATTCCATTTGGAATTTGACTGGGAAACAGTTGGAAGCAAGAGTCAACTACTGGACTGGGCTAAAGGTCTTGGGGCTGGTGGTAGTGACTGAAGCAAGAAGCTGGTTTTACCTCTGGGACTTGGAATAATCAAGTTGGAGGTGACCTGGATGATTTGAAGGCAGAAGAAAAGAAGGACAATAGTCCTTATATCTCTCTCTCTGACTGGCTCTGTTTCATGCTAGTGACTGAATTGTCATTTCTCTCAATATCTTCTAACTTAATCTTCACTGTAGATAATAGGGAAAACCCTATCCCTCTTGCATTATCTTCCACCCTTGTCCTGTTTTCCCCAATAAATCCTTACTTGACAAAGAAGATTACGAACTATTTCATTAAAACCTCACAGCTTACACTGACTTGCGGGAGACTGAAGAAGGGGGGAGGGGAGGCTGAAAGGCTTCTGAAGAGGGAGGTCCAAAAAGGAGGAGGGTAGGCAAAAAGAAGATAACTACCTGATCCATTGGTTATTTAGTATCCATCAAAATATATCCTCAAAATATCATCTATTACAGATTGGCACCCCTAAAACACTGAACTTTACAATCCCTAAGAAACAGCAGGAAAAAATGTTTAAGTAAGTTCTCTGTGGAGCTGTTGTGATAGCAGCCATTATTGGATTTTGAGTCTATATCATTCTTTATAACAAAATGACCAACGTGTTTTTTGATTCTCTGGATTACATTGGCAACACCACCATGTTCATACTCCAGTTGCCATTTCAGACTGAAACTATACTATGGCAGATTTTGACTCAAGTTTACATCATTTCTATGGGAGCTTTACAGACTCTGACCTATATTAAGAATATCTATAGATTTGTAATCCCCAAAAAGGCAGCACAGATAATGGTGGTAGATTACTAACTTGGAAAATGTTATTAAGAACTTATTTGAGGAATTTATAAAAGCAAAAGAGTTAGATCTGTAACAGTTAAAATTTAGGAATATGAGACTGAGGCAGGTAGAAATTAGTTTCTCTCTGCAAGGAGTATTATATTTTTTAGAGGTTTATTAAGGATTAAGGATTAAAGAATATACAAGTAAGAAACATGTCCTAGGCCAGAGGCCTAGACAAAATAACCTTACATCATGGAAGAGACGCCTCTGCTCCAAAACAGAAGTCCAAAAGAGCCCCCAAAACCTTTGCCACCAGCTTAAATCCTTCCTCGATCTCGGCCCACCTCAGAATTCCCGTGAGATTACAAAGCATTTTGGGGAAGTGGAGCAAAGGCTTGTGGGGATTGTAGTCCTGTATTCGAGTTCAAGTCTAAATTATCAGGTACAGCTGTTACAACAGTGCGTTACAATCAAAGGTGCATAGACAGTTTACAACCCTTGATTCACTGAATAAATGGATTCCAAAATTTATTGATTGGCCTTTTAAGATGCAGAAAGAACTGAAACGCGCTTTCAAGATCTTTGACCAGACTTTCAAGATGTAGAATTTCTCCTGTCTGAACTGTTTTGCGCCCATGAGCATCGCCAATTCATTGAGAAGACCAGGTCAGATAACAACCTAACTAGTTGGCCCACAGAGGAGCAAAGGGAAGACCTAGATTTTGCAAATCCTACAAGCATGACCTACTTGAGGAAATGTAGGGAAGACTTGCTCCAAGCTATTAAGCTCTGTTGCTTGAAGCCTAATGCATGAGCAAGATTTGATAAACTCATGCAAAATACAGGGGAACATCCAGCCACATTCAGAGATCCTCTCTCTGAAATGGCTGAATCAATTATGGGTTTAGAGGCAAATAGTGAGGAATCTACTAATCACATAAGAAGACAGTTTTTAAAGGGATGCATACCTCACTTGAAAAAAATTTTTAAACATTACTTCCCAAAGAATGATACTGTTAAGTCTGATTGAATTATGTGAAACCACCAGTTACGTTCATGAAAGTCATTTAGAACAAAGTAAACAAATGCAAGGTTTAAAAGAAAAATCAGAGGTGACAGAGAAAAATTTGAGAGACAAAGAGATTGAGGAAATCAAGAAGCTAAATACTATTAGAACCTACACAAAATCTACTTATAAACAAAAAACAGTACAGAGAGACTAGACAGGACTGTTTTCTGAAAAAGAAACATGAAGTAAATAACAACAAAACCACGCAAGCTAGATGCAGAAAGCAAAATTCCACTTGCTGTACTCATTGTAAGCTGATTTAGAGCAAATGCAACAGACTATTAAATCAGGAGCCAAACCTAAATATTCTGACATGGTTAGAAGAGAATTATGAAGCCAGGCCTACAATGTATGTAGTTTGGTACATGGAGATAAAAGAAATGGTGAAAAAAAGACTATTAGAAATAGGAAACATAGAAGAAATGGTGAAAATTCAATACAAGAAAGTGAAATTGTGAGTGATAGTAAATTCAATAAATCAAGAGACAGGCAGAGACAAGTAGAACTGCTAGATGCAGAAATTAAAGACATAATGTCTCAAATAGCAACTGAGATAAGAGACCTAGAGAAAGGCTGTATAGTAATCACACAGGAAAAAAGTGCAAATGAAGTCAAATCATTATTAGAGAACTTTTTTCAATGTAGTTTGGGCACTGGGATTAAATTATGTAAAAGGAAAAGAGAGACAAAGTCACAAAAACTCAAGCAGGAGTTAGTGAAAGATACAGAGAAACAAAATTTCAATTCCCTACAGGTTATTGTTGCTAGAGATGTAAATACTTTGAAATCATTCACAGAATTGCATGACATCCCACCAAACTCAGTTAATTCTTCAAATAGCTATATGGCACAGATACCCTTAGAAAAAACATCTCAGAAGGGTAGCAACAAATTGGGAAACAATCTTCATAAAAACCTCTGACAAAGGTTTAATTACTCAAATTTATAAAGAACTAAATCAATTATACAAAAAATCAAGCCATTCTCCAATTGACAAATGGGCAAGGGACATGAACAGGCAGTTCTCAGCCAAAGAAATCAAAACTATTAATAAGCACATGAAAAAGTGCTCTACATCTCTTATAATCAGAGAGATGCAAATCAAAACAACTCTGAGGTATCATCTCACACCTAGCAGATTGGCTAACATGACAGCTATGCAAAGTAATGAATGCTGGAGGGGATGTGGCAAAGTGGGGACATTAATTCATTGCTGGTGGAGTTGTGAATTGATCCAACCATTCTGGAGGGCAATTTGGAACTATGTCCAAAGGGCGATAAAAGACTGTCTGCCCTTTGATCCAGCCATAGCACTGCTGGGCTTGTACCCCAAAGAGATAATGGACAAAAAGACTTGTACAAAAATATTCATAGCTGCGCTCTTTGTGGTGGCCAAAAATTGGAAAATGAGGGGATGCCCTTCAATTGGGGAATGGCTGAACAAATTGTGGTATATGTTGGTGATGGAGTACTATTGTGCTAAAAGGAATAATAAAGTGGAGGAATTCCATGGAGACTGGAACAACCTCCAGGAAGTGATGCAGAGCGAAAGGAGCAGAACCAGGAAAACATTATACACAGAGACTGATACATTGTGGTACAATCGAAGGTGATGGACTTCTCCATTAGTATCAATGCAATTTCCCTGAACAATCTGCAGGGATCTAAAAAAAAATACTACCCACAAGCAGAGGATAAACTGTGGGAGTAAAAACACCGATGAAAAGCAATTGCTTGACTACAGGGTTGGAGGAGATAAGACTGAGGAGAGACTCTAAATGAACACTATAATGCAAACTCCAACAACAGGGAAATGGGTTCGAGTCAAGAACACATGTGATAACCAGTGGAATCATGCGTCGGCTATGGGAGAGGGAAAGGCGGGGGGGGGGGGGGGGGGGGAAGGGGAGGGGAGGAAAAGAAAACGATCTTTGTTTCCAGTGAATAATGTATGAAAACGACCAAATAAAATAATATTAAAAAAAAAAAGAAAAAACATCTACTTTGAATCCTGAAGCTGAAACTTTCCATCCAGCAATAACTGATTTAGAGGATATAAAATTTACTGAAAATGAAGCTGACATTACATTTGAAAATAATAATCCTATTCAAAGTAATGGAGGTGACACGACAGTTGAATTTGAAAAGATGAATGGAATGGAAGTCTTAGTCATTGAAAGAACAACCAAGGATTCAAATGGCAGACTTGAAGCCAACATTCTAAATGGCAGAGGGGAATCTGGCCAAATAAACTTCTGTGAGATAAGCAACCGCTATGATTTAAGTTCATGTTCCAATGTAGTAGAGGATATAGTACAATCAGCCTCATATGAAGGTTTCATAGGAAATGATTTAAATCAAAAAGAGTCAACTGATTCAAACATACAGCTGGCAGAGGGTAGCGAAGACATGCACAGTGACTCAGTGGCAATACACACCTTAGCTACACAGCCAGAAACATATGTATGTAGTACTATGGGGAAGAATGAAGGCACACATCCTACTGATGCAGGGGAAAATGCAGATGTAGTAAACTCATTCCCAGAAGAAAATAACAACATAGAGGGAAAGATTTCTAGCTTTACACAGTCAAAAGAGAGGGAAGAGGAACATAAACCTCAGACTGGTGATAGAGTAGTACCTATGAATATTAACAGCATATAATATCTGTAAGAAGAAACTAACCCCATACCATCAAGTTAAACCAACTCAAAATGAAAATCTAAAGCTTGGCAATGAGAAACTATCAGAAATTGATTTGGGAATCATAAAAGCTGGTGACATAGGATTAGATCAACACACAAAGTTGTTAACATCTGGCACAAGTTTACATGACACTGAACAAAATCCAATGAATAACTTAAGGATTGTAGATTTCAGTGAGTCAGATTCAGATACAGAGTCAGAAGGAATACCAGAAGGTGTAATAATAATGAACCAGGATGATTTAGAACAAATGCCTTACCAATTTTATAAGCTTTATGAGGAGGTAGATGAAGAAGGGGATGTGTGGGACACAAGTGAGAAAATTGAAAACCTGAAACGAACACACTCAAAATCTTACCAAGATTATGAGGATGAGATGTTCTTTGGGCACAGAACAAGTTGCATACCATTCGAAGAACTTTAGGCACAATTAGGGGTTGATAATGAAGATGTTGAATTACATGGCTTGTACAGATACAAATATTGAATGGGAAGGAGGATATCAAGGAACATATTAAAGAAACTGGAGGAGGAGAAATAGATATACAATTTCACATCTATTCTCTAACTTTAAAAACATGTCAAATACCATTCATGTAGTAAGAGTGTAACCAGGATTAGTTGAAGTTCCATAGGGTAACATACCACATAAAAACCTTATGAGAATGAAGACTAGTCTTAGGAATAAAAGGAAATATTCCAACAAAAGAACAACTAAGTAATTCAACAACAACAAGAGCCCTCCTTAGCTTGTAGCAGAAAACTCCAACTTCATAACTATGACAGACACAAACACCTAGAATGAGGTGGACGAAAACTGAAAAGCAGTTTGGCAGAAACTAGAGATAGACCAATATCTTACACCATTTACCAAGATAAGATCAAAATGGATACATGACCTAAGTATAAAGGGAAATATTATAAACAAATTAGAAGAACAGGTAACATATTGCCTATCAAATTCATGAATAGAAGTATTTATAAATAAACAAGAGATAAAAAAGCATTGTGATATGTAAAATAGTCTCTAGTTTCTTTTTTTTTTCTTTTAAAACCTTCCCCTTCTGTCTTTTTTTTTAAACATTTTTTTATTTGGTCGTTTTCATACATTATTCACTGGAAACAAAGATCATTTTCTTTTCCTCCCTTCCCCCCCTCTTTCCCTCTCCCATAGCCGACACATGATTCCACTGGTTATCACATGTGTTCTTGACCCATTTCCCTGTTGTTGGAATTTGCATTATAGTGTTCATTTAGAGTCTTTCCTCAGTCTTATCTCTTCCAACCCTGTAGTCAAGCAATTGCTTTTCATCGGTGTTTTTACTCCCACAGTTTGTCCTCTGCTTGTGGGTAGTATTTTTTAGATCCCTGCAGATTGTTCAGGGACATTGCATTGATACTAATGGAGAAGTCCATCACCTTCGATTGTGCCACAGTGTATCAGTCTCTGTGTACAATGTTTTCCTGGTTCTGCTCCTTTCACTCTGCATCACTTCCTGGAGGTTGTTCCAGTCTCCATGGAATTCCTCCACTTTATTATTCCTTTTGGCACAATAGTATTCCATCACCAACATATACCACAATTTGTTCAGCCATTCCCCAATTGAAGGGCATCCCCTCATTTTCCAATTTTTGGCCACCACAAAGAGCGCAGCTATGAATATTTTTGTACAAGTCTTTTTGTCCATTATCTCTTTGGGGTACAGACCCAGCAGTGCTATGGCTGGATCAAAGGGCAGACATTCTTTTATCGCCCTTTGGGCATAGTTCCAAATTGCCCTCCAGAATGGTTGGATCAATTCACAACTCCACCAGCAATGAATTAATGTCCCCACTTTGCCACATCCCCTCCAGCATTCATTACTTTCCATAGCTGTCATGTTAGCCAATCTGCTAGGTGTGAGGTGATACCTCAGAGTTGTTTTGATTTGCATCTCTCTGATTATAAGAGATGTAGAGCACTTTTTCATGTGCTTATTAATAGTTTTGATTTCTTTGGCTGAGAACTGCCTGTTCATGTCCCTTGCCCATTTGTCAATTGGAGAATGGCTTGATTTTTTGTATAATTGATTTAGTTCTTTATAAATTTGAGTAATTAAACCTTTGTCAGAGGTTTTTATGAAGATTGTTTCCCAATTTGTTGCTTTCCTTCTGATTTTGATTACATTGGTTTTGTTTGTACAAAACCTTTTTACTTTGATGTAATCCAGATTATTTATTTTGCATTTTGTAACTCTTTCTAATTCTTGCTTGGTTTTGAAGTATTTCCCTTCCCAAAGGTCTGACATGTGTACTATTCTGTGTTCTAGTCTCTAGTTTCTGCCAAACTGCTTTTCAGTTTTCTCAACAATTTTTTACTAAAAGTGAACTCTTATTCCAAAATCTTGAAATTTTATCTTTGTCAAAATAAGGTTACTATAATCTTTTACAATTGTTTGTTGTATGTCTGTTCTGTTCCACTGATCTACTTGTCTTTCATTGTGTCTCCTACAGCACTTAGCCCAACAACTAGTACATTTTGTTGTTTGCTCATTCCAATTGTGTTACACTCTTTGTGACTTGGGGTTTTCTTGGCCAAGGTAGTGTAGTGATTTGCCAATTTATTCTCCAGATCATTTACAGATGAGGAAACTGAGACAAACAAGGTTAAGTGACTTGCCCAGGTTGGTTGCCCAGGGTCACACAACTAGTTAATGTCTGAGCCCAGATTTGAATTCATAGAGTTGTCTCCCTGACTTCAGGCTACACCACCTAGCTGTCTCACGATGTCTATATTATGTCTGGTATACAATAAAAAATAAATGCTTATTGATTGGTCCATGTTAGCTAAAGACTCCTTATTTGATGACTTACTATACCCATTAAGATTTAAAATAAATATAATTAAATGCTATGACATAAAATTCCAGCAAAATGGAATGCTAGACTTTAAGTGAGGAAGACATGAGTTCAAATTCTGCCTCTAAAAATTATTAGCTTTTTGACATAGAAGTCACTTCAATCTCATTGAGCCTCAGTTTCATAATCTGAAAAATGGAAATAATACAACCTATAGTTGTGACACTAGGTCAAAAGCTCAGGACTGAGCTCCAAGACAGGACAATCAAGGGTGTGCCTTCTTGGATCAAGTACACAATGAGACCAAAAACTTGAACCTAAGCCTGGGATTAGAATTTGATCTGCCTCTAACCTGATGAAGATCAAAGTGAGATCAAAATCTTACACCCATGACTGAGGCAAGTCTTTAAGCTATCAGTATCTAAAGGGTCAATTGAATCAGCAGAGGGAAGGGGCTCTCAGAGCTCTCAGCACTCAGACCATCACATCATCCCCCCAAGCCTAGGAAAAATGAGCAGAAAACAAAAAAAGGCACCTAACTAAGAATTTTTGTGAAGACAAAAAGCAAAGTACAGACACAGAAGGGGACAGTAAAAAAACACTTATCCTCTATCTTAGAATCAATACTGTGTATTGGTTCCAAGGCAGAAGATTTGTAAAGGCTAGACAATGGAGGTTAAGTGACTTGTCCAGGATCATATAGTTAGGAAGTGACTGAATCCAAATTTGAATCCAGTACCTCCTGTCTCTAGGCCCAGCTCTCAATCCACTAAGCCACCTAACTATCCTCTAAGTTTTCATTTTTTTATTTTGTCTTAAAGATATTTTGTTTTACCAATTAATTACCTATAATAACAATTTTCCACTTAAGTTTTCTGAAGTTAAAAGATTCAAATTGTCTCCCTCCCTTCCTTCCCTTTCCCTTCCCGGAGTTGGTAAGCAATTTGATCTGTTATACATATATGTTATCATGCAAAACCCATTTTCATATTGTTCTTTGTTGTAAGAGAATACTCATATAAAATCAAAACCCAAATAAACTGAAGTGAAAAATAATATACTTGGATCTTCATTCCAACTCCAACAGTTCTTTCTCTGGATGTAGATAACATTTTTTTTACAAGTCCCTCAGAATTGTCCCAGATCATTGTATTACTGAGTAACTAAGTCTTTCACAGATGACCATCCCACAATATTGCTATTACTGTGTACAATGTTCTTCTGGTCCTGCTTGTTTCACTCTGCATCAGTTCATGTAAGTCTTTCCAGCTCTTTCTGAAACAATCCTGCCATCATTTCTTACAACATAATGGTATTCCATCAACATCATATACCACAATTTGTTCAGCCATTCCCCAACTGATGGACATCTTAATTTCTAATTCTTTGGCACCACAAAAAGGGCTGCTGTAAATATTTTTGTACAAATAGAGCCTTCCCCCAACTTTTGCCGCTCGCCTTTTTTTAAATCTCTTTGGGATACAGACCTAGTAGTAGTGTTATTAGATCAATGGGTATGCACAGTCCTATAGCCCTTTGGACATAGTGCCAAATTGCCCTCCAGAATGGTTGGATCAGGTCACAACTCTACCAACAATACATTAGTGTCCTATTTTTGCCAAATCCCTTCCAACATTTATCACTTTTCTTTACTGTCATATTAACCAATCTGATAGGTATGGGGTAGTACACCTCAGAGTTGTTTTAATTCACATTTTTGTAATTAAGAGTGATTTAGAACATTTTCCCCCTATAATTGTTGATGGCTTTGATTTCATCTGAAAACTGTTTCTTAATATCTTTTGGCCATTTGTCAACTGGGGAATGGTTTGTATTATTATAAATTTGACTTAGTTCTCTATATTTGAACAATTAGACCTTTATTAGAGAAATTTGTTATATAAAATTTCCCAAATTGCTTTTTTCCTTCTAATTTTGGTTACATTGGTTTTGTTTGTATAAACCCTTTAATATAGTCAAAATTGTTCATTTTACATTTTATAATATTTTGTCTCTTGTTTGGTCATAAATTCTTCTCTTTATTCCTAGATCTGCCAAGTAAACTATTCTATATTCCCCTAACTTATGATATTACTCTTTTTGATGCTTTCTTATGCTTTTCTTAGTCTTTCTTTTGATGGGTTCTTATCCCAAAAGCTTGGATCAGATTTAGTTTTGGTTTTTTGATTTGTGAAATTTTATTTAATTAATTCATTTAGAATATTTTTAAGGGTAATCATTTATCTTCCAGTACAAAATCCCATGGCCATCTACATACCCTATGCCCAGGTCTCATTTAACTTTCTATAGAAGTAATTTGCTAAACATAGCCTGGAAGAGTTCATTCCCCTTAACTGGGAGGGCTGTTTATTCACACAGAATAGTTTATGTATCCTGATGATCTCTGAGGTTGTGCCCTGATGAGTCTGCAACGAAATTCCAGCTGACAAAGTAGTCCATGGACTGGAGCACACCATGTTATGAGGTGTTAAAAGGAAAAACTGGTTTGCCAGTAAAGCAGAAAGAGGAATTTTAAGACGTCAGATAATCAATAGCTGAGTAAGCAAGTACTTAAAAAAAAACCCATCTATTTTAATTAGCTGCCACCCTGATGTGGACTTCACAGCTAGAGTTAGGAAAAACAGATACTAGGTCAGACACAGAAAAGAATTTGTAATGTATTGGGTAGAGGAAATGAAAAGATGATCAGGAAGTGATAATCCATTCTCTTCTTTTTAAAAATAGATAAGTGCAACTGATGAAAACCGCAGGGAACAGGAATCCCCCCAAGAGCTATTACTAAAAACTCTGACAGAACGTAGAGGTATGCAGAATGATGTCATCCTGGCTCCTTGGATTCTATCACTTGGTTCTGTGGATGTTTAGCCCAGACTTTGTGAGCCAATGTCTATATTTGGATGGAGGGTTGCTCCCAGAATGCCTCAATTCTGGGGTATTCTTTTACAGCAGTGAGGACATGACTCTGGTGCAAGGGATTGGGGAGGAGGAACTTTCTCATCATAGGTCATCCCTTGGATATTCCCAGAGACTGAATCCTAGTGGTCACATTTTTGCTCAATGTAATCATAATTGAGAAAACTTCTACTGTATTTAAAAGACAAGCCAATCAGTTTTTTAAGTAGATTCAATCATTTGTTTATAAAAGTATAATTTGTTTGTTGATTGTCTAAACTTTTGGTGATTTTTAAAAAAATTAAAAATTGGTTCCAAGGCAGAAGAGTGGTAAGGGCTAGGCAGTGGGGGTCAAGTGACTTGCCTAGGATCACATAGCTGGGAAGTGTCTGATGCCAGATTTGAACCTAAGACCTCCAGTCTCTAGGCCTGACTCTCAATCCACTGAGATACCCAGCTGCCCCATGGTGATTCTTTCAATTACACATAGAAACAATTTTTGACACTTGGTTTCTGACATTTTAGGATTTAGATTTTCTTCCTCCTTCCCTTCCCCATCCCAAGGAGATAAATAATTTGATCCAGGTTATACATGAACTTTCATGCAATACATATTTCCACATTGGACATATTAGAATAAAAATCTCATGAAGGAAATAAAGTAGAAGATGACATGCTTATAAAATTATAACATTGATGTTGTGAAAGTTGGTTGTCACTGTCCTTCAGGCTTGAAGAGGACCAAAATGTCATCACTATGTTGGGGTCAATGTACAGTGTGTCCAACTGTGGCTCATCAGAGTAATCCAAGTGTGGAAGGCGCTACGACAGGTTGGACACAAATAGCCTGTATAAACATTTGGGATGGAGGCATCTCTACAGTTGCACATCTCGTGTTTCTTTCGAGTTACCTCAATTCTGCTTTGTTCCTAGAGTACAACACCTTCTTTGATGCACACACACCATGCAGGATGGTCCCATGCCAGTGTAGATAATAAAGCAATTCGGATAATTGACAATTGATATTAAAGTGATTCTGAGAGACTGAAGATCACCTGGGAAGATAAAGTACTGGACACTTTTTCAACTTGATAGGACCTGTTGGAGCTACATCCCACTAGCATAGCCTTCAAGAACCCAGATGAAAAGAAAGTTGGAATCTGATTGTAGATCAAGGCACATCAGCCTTTACTTTATTTCCTTCATAAATTTCTTTATTGAATATTTGATATGTATTCAGTCACAACAGGGGGAATATGAAAACATGTACTGCATGAAAGCACTAGTATATGATTCCAAAATGTCAGAAAACAATTATCAAAGATTGGTTCTATGTGTAATTGAAAAAATAAATTTTAATAAAAAATAAAATTTAAAAACAAAACGAAAGAACCCAGGGCTACCTTCCATGTCTGATGAGAGATATATAGAAGACTTCATCACAGCCTCCTAGAAATACCTGATGATTATTTTATTGCATACCCCTTGTATAAATTATTGTTTACATAGTATTTGTAGAGCTGTATACCCTAGCTAGGTAGTGCAGCAGATAAAGTGCCAGGTCTGGAGTTAAGGAGACTCATCTTTCTGAGTTCAAGGCTGGCCTCCGACACTTCCTAGCTGTACACTCCCCAGCAAGTCACTTAACCCTGTTTGCCTCAATTACTCATCTGTAAAAGGAGCTGGAGAAGTAAATGACAAGCTACTTCAGTATATTTGCCAAGAACCCCCCAAATGGAATCATGAAGAGTCACACAGAACTGAAACGACTGAACGTAGTGATTGTGATAGAAAGTAGAATTCCAACCTAAGATGTGGCATTTATATTGAAATAATATATCAATGTCATAGCCATTTTTGATAACATGTATCTTCAGTGCTAATAAAGATTTGAAGATTAAAAATACCTTTAAAAAAATGTGTGAGGGCAATAGATAGAATATACCAGGGCTGGAATCAGGAAGACCTGGGTTCAAATCTTGCCTGTAATACTTCCTAGCTATATAACCCTGTGCAAGTCACTTAACCCCATTTGCCTAGCCATTGCTCTTCTGTTACAAAGTTACAAAGTGTTACAAAGACAAAAAAGTAAGGATTTTTTAAAAAGGTGAATATGCTGGACATAACTATAAAATGCATATAGGATGTCTAAAAATGATTATAAATGGTTACAATTTGTTATTATGACCTAGATTTCCAACAAAGTCTGGAGCATTTTACATAAAACTCACCTAATTGGTGACAGAATAACTTCATGCCTGCATGAGAAGTGAAATTCCAAAGTGTGACATATATCTCTTTTGGGAAAGACCTATGGAGAGAGAGAAAAGATTTTGGGGATATATCAGATATATAGGAGGAAGCAAACACTTTCATGAGTCCATGATTTTCAGTTTCCTTCCCTAGAGATCTATGGGAATATCCCCTGGAGTGAGATTAAGTCCTCTCTCACAATCTTAGCTTGTGCCCATTAAGAGCTCACTCATGGGGCGGTTACATAGCACAGTGGATAGAGCTCCAAGTCTGGAGTTGGGAGGATCTGGGGTCAAATAATACTTCCTAGCTATATGACCCTGAGCAAGTCACTTAACCCTAATTGCCTAGCCCTTGCTGCTCTTCTATATTAGAATTGATACTAAGACAGAAGGTAAGGGTCTTAAAAAAAAAGGGTTACTTGCCGTGGTCAGGGTCCAGACCCACTAGCGACTCCAGGGTTCCCGACTGGTGGTGAACAATCAGTCAAAATAAATAAAATGAAATAAATAACAAATGGAAGACAGTTTAATCATTACGGCCATGGGACTGCTTTGCATCTCCAAGCTGCTCTGAAATTCCCAGGCTTGGGATTTATTTTTATATCCATATTCTTGGCATGCAGCTACACAAAATCAAAGAGAGATAATTGGAAAAGTGATACATGAACTTTTAACAAATCACTTGATTAACATTCTATATTTTTGTATTGTGATTACAGACAGAATACAAGATAAATGATTTTGTCATAGGTGGCTTACTAGGGAGTTTGAGTTACTGATTTGTGTAATTGAGTCACTGAGGCATATTGAAGCTTAGTGTACCTGTACTGTACCTTTATGTATTGTATGAGCCTCTATGATTGATTTGTGTGCTGGCTTCATGAGAAAGTTTTGGGCTTAGCCTGTAGCTGTGGTTTTGCTGGGAATTATGTACCTAAGTAAAAGTTAATCCATGATAGTCTTTTTGGGATTGGGTTTAAGGGTTTGATCTTTTGGTGATGTTTTGGGGAATTAGGGTACAGGTGTTTTGTTCTTGCATTATTTTCTTTTGAAACTAGGGAGAATAATAATCATGTCAATTCATTGGTAAGGGGCATTGATGAAAGAAGTCATGCAAGGGGGATAGAGTGGGCAGTCACATCTCACCAAGGACCATTCTGTGGTCTCCCCAGCTACCACATCTATTAAGACATCATGGACTGATGCCCCCCAGCACTTACTCACACTGTGGATTTTCTGGTACATTCTAATCTGCAGAATTTTTCCAATCTCTATTTTGTTTTGTTTTTCCCCTTGGAAAAATGGGTTTTCTCACTATTGACTATTTGTGATGGACTTTTAGTATGAACTGGCCAGGGCAGGGTGTGTAAGCTTGAAGTATCCCTCTTTCCCACCTCACCCTCTCCTTCCTCCCCAAGGATAGTCACTGAGGAAGCTAACAGCTTTTCTGCTTTTTGAACTGAAAAAAAAAATGCCCTTTGGCCAATAAAATATAGGGGGCAGATAGACCTAATTATAGCTTTTCTCTCAGAAGAAAGCAGAATAGCTAAACCTTTGGCTTTTTCTCTTGCTCTCCTCTAGACAGGAATCGCTGTTCCTCTTGGAGAGCTGAGAGCCAAGATTCCAGAGCTATCTATTCATGCTTCCCCTCCAGCCAAACCTCTATACAGTGAGGCATCTCATGTGGAGATACACATCTTACGTGGGCAGCTGGGCAGCACACATCCTAAATTATTTATATCCAAATGGTTTGTTCTAGGCAACTAGGATTTAAAGCATTCTCGTTAATGATAAAAGCGGAGCCTTTAGTGAACTCATTATTGATCTCGGTATATAGTTCAGTGGCAGGGAAGGGCTAACATAGATTACTCAAACACTGCAATATTGCTGCTGTCAGCTCTTTGAGAATTTCTCCTACCATTATGGCATTAACCCTCCGTGGTTATTGGGAAACTTGACTAGCCCAGACACAACATAAAAACTTCCTGTTATTCAGACAGTCATAGACTGTTAGAGCTAGACCAGTGATCTCACTAATAAAAGAACTTCTAAAGACTAGGTTATGAAGAAGGGATCCATCACTTGCTCCATAACCACTAAGCAGCACTGAGGTTCAAGATTCCTCAATATTCAAATCCAAAATCTCTTTCATTCTCTAGTGTAAATGAAGGGGCAGAGAAATAAATCCAAGAAACAAGCTAAGCCCAGGGTAGGGTGCAAGGTCATTGTTTCTTCTACCCATCCAGCCATATTTCTGGTCCTTCCTTATAAAGATACAAATAATTCAAAGTTCAGAAGGGTTTGGGAGTTTTCCCTTACATTTCTACCCTATTCCTCAGAGATCCATTTTATTATGTAGGAAACTAGTCACTAGACTATAAATTCCTTGAGAGCAGAGACTAAGGCCTTTTTTATCATCAACTTTGTATCCCTAGCACCTCCCACAATGCCTGACATTCAAAAGGCAGTTTAAAAATGCTTGTCGAACTGAATGGAAAAAAAGCAAAATATATTTTTAGTTCTCTCTAAATGGTTCCCTATATCTGGATACAATTTACTATTATTAGCAATTAAAATTAAAGTTAACACATGAAAAAATAATTGAGACATTTCTCCCTTAACAAATTTTAAAGTTCAAATGAAATCCACTGCTCCTTACCCCTCACTACTCCCCCTGCTTCCCTCTTCACCACTGACTTATGTAGCTCTTCAGTAAACCTCCTGACCAAAATTAAGTCCTGCTACATTCAGCCCCATCTTCATGAATTCAAATTTGGCCTCAGATACTTAAGCAAGTGTCTTAATCTTGTTTGCCTCAGTTTCCTCATGTGTAAAATGAGCTGGAGAAGGAAATAGCAAACTATTCCAGTGTCTGCCAAGAAAACCCCAAATGGGGTCACAAAGAAACAGGCACAACTGAAAAAGAACTAAACTAGAACTTTTTGCCCTGTTAATATAAAATTGTATATAAAATCCTCAATCCTATTTATAAAAGAAATCTAATCAAAATTCTTCAAAATAAAGTATAAATTTAGTGACATCCAAACTTGAAAATTGCTTTTATTGTTCTTCCTTAGAAAAACTAATCCTTGTCCCTAAGAATATGTCATTCACTCCTAGGAAACAAAGTATTTTGCTCTTGGGCTTTTCTTCAGTTACTGCCAACAGCTTGGTCCAAGTTGACCAGCTCTTTTACTCATTTCACTATTTTGGTGTTTCTTGCAGTAAAAAGATTAGCTTATTAAGTTTGCAAACATTTTGATTTCTAAAAACCCGTTTTTGATGCACAGCAACATTTAAAGAAAATACTAAAACTCCTCCGAAGAAATAGCAGTGCCAAGCATATTCATTTTATTTTTCTTTATTTAAATTTCTGTGGTTGTTGCATTAAAATACCCAGTTAGTACCTTCCCTTCTTCCCCTGACTCCATTAGAGAAGGAATCTTTTGACATATATATTATGTATAAAAATATATATATGTATATGTATATATATATATATATGTATTACTTATTTCTATTTATCAGTTACATTTTAAGCTTTTACCTAGAAGAACTTGTTAGGAATATGGTAAATGGGTTTGGTAATGCAAAAATAAGCATTTTATGCTTGACAAAAATGTCATTATCAAAATTAAAAATGAAAACAATTGATCAAGAAAAAATGTACAGTATCTATAATAGACAAATATGATCCTAGGCAAATCATTTAATTTTTCTCAGACTCAATTTCCTCATCCGTAAAATAAGGATAATAATATCTACTTTACTTGTTGTAAGATTCAAATTATATTATATGTATGGTACCATATAAATATTATTATTATTACAATAATAGAGAGGTCTATTGTCTTCCTGGAGTATGCATATAAGACAAAGCAGAACCTCCTGAGACTTGTACAATAGTATTGTCAAAAAATACAAAGAATTAGACAAAAAACCTGAAAAATCTGGGGACATAGGTAGGGTTTCTAACACTATTACTTCCTCTGGGCAGCCCCTTCCTTTGATAGTTCAGCTCCTTACAGAAACTATTTTAAGGAAAAGTCCAGACCAGTCATGTTCCCTCTTTCATTCCTCTGGGCACATCTCCTGCCTCTCTACTTCTTTCTCCAACAAGGCCCAGTGACCTTTCCTGCTCTAAAAGATTCCTTTGGCATCATGCTCCAGATTCTCTGTGTGAAGATCCTTCTGTCGCTCCAGTCCCTTAAATTCGTTATGTAACCTGCATTTTAAGGAAAGACTTAAACCAGCCATATTCACTCCTTCAACCCTCTCCTGTTCTTCTCTTGACTCTCCAGGCTGCTTTCTCCACCATATCCCAACATAAATTCCTTTTCTATTATCTCCTTCATCCATGTCAGTTTTCTTTTTAGACTTGCCTTCCCCCCATTAGAATGTAAGACCCTTGAGAGTAAGAATTTCTTTTTCCCATCTATTTGTATTCCCAACACTTAGTCTGTCTAGCACTTAATAAATTCTAGATGACTTGTTGACTTGCTATCTCCCCAAAACATTTATTAATCTCCTACTGAGGGGGCCCCAAGCAGGGAGCTACTCAGTACAACATATCACTGTAGAACATCTGACCAACAGACCCCTGTCCGGGAACCTAAATGTGCCGACGCCCAAAACGTAGAGTCCAGGAGAAACTTGTACTGATGCCCAAAACATAGATTCCAGGAAAATCTTGTGGGCCACGTATGGTGGCTAGTGATATGCTGTCAGGCTTCGGGTATAAAAGACTCTGCACTCACAACTGCAGGTGGAACTCTTGTGCTGAGCTTCCCCTGACACGGACTAGAATAAAGGACCCTTCTGCTTGATTGCATTGTCTGTGGGTTTTTCCTTGGTGGTGGGCAATGCACTGGACCCTAACACTACCATGATGGAGAAGAAAAAGGTAAACCACTCCAGTATCTTTGTCAAAATAGGGTCTGGAAGTCTAAACAAACAGTATTAAGTGTCTTACAGCTATTATCTCATTTAATTCTCACAACAATCCTGGAGGGTGGGTGCTATTGTTATCACCATTTTACAGTTGAAAAAACTAAGGCAAAGAGAAATTATGTGACTTGTCTAAATCATGTAGCTTGGTAGCATCTAAAGTCAAATTTGAACTCAGGTCTTCTTTAATCCACGTCTAGTTTTCTATCCACTACATGGCAATGAAACACAGCCACTCCTTTAGAGTATGAACTCATTTCCAAAATTTTGTTATGAAGACAGGAGATTACCCAGCAGATTGGCTAACATGACAACAAAGGAAAGTAATAAATGCTGGAGGGGATGTGGCAAAGTTGGGACATTAATGCATTGCTGGTGGAGTTGTAAACTGATCCAACCTTTCTGGAGGGCAATTTGGAACTACGCCCAAAGGGTGATAAAAGAATGTCTGCCCTTTGATCCGGCCATAGCACTGCTGGGTTTTACCCCAAAGAGATCATAATGAAAAAGACTTGTACAAAAATATTCATAGCTGAGCTCTTTGTGGTGACAAAAAATTGGAAAATGAGGGGATTCCCTTCAATTGGGGAATGGCTGAACAAATTGTGGTATCTGTTGGTGATGGAATACTATTGTGCTCAAAGGAATAATAAAGTGGAGGAGTTCCATGGAGACTGGAACAACCTCCAGGAAGTGATGCAGGGCGAAAGGAGCAGAACCAGGAGAACATTGTACACAGAGACTGACACACTGTGGTACAATGGAAGGTAATGGACTTCTCTATCAGTGGCAATGCAGTGATCATGAACAAGCCAAAGGGATCTATGAGAAAGAGCACTAACCACATTCAGAGGAATAACTGTAGGAGTAGAAACACAGAAGAAAAACAACTGCTTGATTACATGGGTCGATTGGGATAAGGTTGGGGATGTAGACTCTAAATGATCACCAACATGGAAATAGGTTGTGATCAGGGACACATGTAAAACCCAGTGAAATTGTACATGTGCTATTGGAGAGGTGGGGAGAGGGGAGGGAAGGAACATGATTCTTGTAACCAGGGGAAAATGTTCTAAATTGACTAATTAAATAAAAAAATTTAAAAATATATATAAAATTTGAAGAAAAAAATGAAGACAGGAGTTTGAAGGTTCAAATCTGGCCTTAGACACTTCCTGGCTATATAACCCTCAGGAAATCTCTTAACTCCCATTGCCTAGCCTTTATCATTCTTCTGTTTTGGACCCAATACTCAGTATCCAATCTAAGAAAGAGAGTAAAGGCTTAAAAAAAGAAAACAACTTTATGGTAGAAAATGGTGGCAGGTTATGAGCAAAACTTCTCACAAAATAGCAGAGTAGAAGGGAAAATTAATCTGAAGAAAGCTTGTATGAGACACAACAAAGATAGATCATTCCAAGGATATTTATAGATTAAGTTGGAAAGGAGACAACAAATATGCACCAAAAATATAGTGAATCTGCCAGTATTTCTATAGAAAATTATTTTTATCAACGATGGTAGAAACATTATATTTGGACTCTCACACCTCAGTCCCTGGTGTACTTATATGAGTAAGGAAAAATGACAGAAAGGAAGAAGAAGGCAGGAGAAGCAGCTGGATCAGACCAAAAAGGCACAGGGGGGAAAAAATCTGTGCTTGATGTGACATAATTTTGAAAATATTCACAGAGATTGATTCACAAAATATCTGAAAGGTGAGAAAATACTGAATGAGTATAAATAATCATGGAAACATTATCCTCTAAAAATGGCTATTGAGAGGTCATCTGAAGCTATTGAGCCACATAACTACTTTCTTATCCCTACAAAATCAGTATAAAAATGATCTACATGTTTATGCAAGGTAACCATGAAGAAAACATGAGACAGGAACAGGAAGACCCAGAAAAGAATCCAAATAGAAGAGGTAGCCTCATCTATGGCACAGATCTCAAGCAGCTACTTTTTGTAGATAATGTGATGATGGTATGAGATCTCAGAACACCACAGCACCTCTTTGATGAAGGCCCATAACCCCTCAAAAAAGACTGGCCTAATAATTTACCAAGGAAAAATAAAGCGGATGAAGAAGGTCTATTATTTAAACTATAAGATACATTTGGGATTTGTATTGAAGTTATCTATTACTATGTATCTGCTGCCAACATGGAATCTAGAAGCCCCCAAACTTGTAGCCTAGATAGATTTAATGACCCCCAGTTTACTTAGCTTAAAAGTGAAAGCCCCAGGTTTGACCTTGTCACATAAGCTTTCCTCCCTGAGAGAAAGTCCTACTTCACTGGTCTCAGACTAACCCTAGATTAAAGGTTGTTTGGGTGGGAATAGCTAATCCCAACAGATGTTAAGTATCTTTTTTGTCCCACTGGTTTCTCCCTTTAGGCCAAAATCCTTTACCTAGGTGGTCCAGCTCTTGGCTGGGTCTTTCCCTTTGGAGTCCATTGTAAAGCATTAGTCCCTCACTGTCATTCCTGTCTGTAACTCCTCATTTTCCTTTGTTACCATCGTAAAGTTAATCAACTATCCTATCCCTTTCATCCTTAATCCCCATGTTTCACCTAGAAAGGTATTTAAACTTGCCCACTTTAACGGCTTCTTGGAATTGTCCAATCTATTGCAATTGGCTTTTCCAGGGGTCAGGGTCCAGAGCATCAGAAGCATCCAGAGTTCAATCCTAACTGAGCCCTGTACCTCTTTCCTTAATTAAAGAGTGGTTTTTCTGACTATTCAATAGTTCCCTGTCTTTTCTCAGTCAACACTGCAAATACAGAAGGATGAATGATGAAATGGGGTGGGGAAGAAGGGAATGAGTGAACCAAGTGCCTAAAATATGGTAGATACTGTCAACATGGAAATCTAGAAATCCTCAGTCTATTTAGTTGGGAGGCAGAAACCCCAGATTTTGACCTTGTCACAGGAGAGGTTTCCCCCTGAGGGAAGGTTCCTCTTCACCAGGCAATAGACATCCACTTCAGCTTTGGCACAGTAGGTAGGTAGCCGGTCACTGAGTTTGATCCTCAGTAAGGAGGGTGTGATATACTGGGAGAAGCTTCTGGAGACAAAAGAGCTACTTGACTTCAGATGGGATTTACCTCCCCACCTGAAGTGGATGTCTATTGTCTGGTGAAGAGGGACCTTCCCTCGGGGGAAACTTCTCCTGTGACAAGGTCAAAACCTGGGTTTCTACACTCAAACTAAATAAACTGGGGATCTCTAGATTTCCATGTTGACAATACCATTTAAAGTACTTTATAAAAACTTGATCCTCATTTGATCCTCATCACAGCCCTAGGAGGTAATTATTATTATTCCCATTTTATAATTGAGGAAACTGAGGCAGATTAACAGATTTTCTGTGGGTCACACAACTAATAAATAGAAGAGGCTAGATCTGAATTTAGTCTTCCTGAAGACAGAACCAGGAACCGATCACTATGCAACCTAGCTGCCTTATTGTGTCCAAAATATTGAATAAAAAGAAGAAAGTGAGAAGAAATTGGGAAGTTTTACAAAACTTTAAATGATACCAATCTGACACAAAGTTCCCATACCTAAAAGCCTGCTTTCCAAACCAAAATGTATAGAAATCTTTTGTTTCTCAAATCAGTTACATTTTCCTTTGTACCCCTCTTTCACTCTCTCAGGCATCCATCCTTTTGTCACAAAGAATAAAAAGGAGATGAGGGAGTTCAGTCAAACTAAGCAACATATTGGAAAAAGTCTGACATAAGTAATGTTTCACAACCCTGGGCTCCCACCTCTGCAAAGAAGCAAAGGCATCTTATATCCCTTCTTTGAGATTATTTAGTCATAGTTTCAGAATTCAGTTCAATTTGTTTGGTTGTTTCTTTTATTTAAAGTTATTGTGTATTTTGTCTTCTTGGTTCTGCTTACTTCACTTAGGGTCAGTTCACACATCACCCCATGCTTCTCTGTATTCAACATATCCATCTCTTCTTAAAGTACAATAATATTCCATTATATTGAGGTATCAATTTTTAAACCATTTATTAGTATGAATAATAGTGATCCTGCTCCTCCTTTGCCTAGACTTTCTCCTAAGTCTGTTCTGACTTGTTTCACCTGCCCGACAATTCAGTTGATGCTCTGAAACTCTGGTCTTTCTAGACTAGAAGGGAAATTGGATTTTCTGAAAAGCAACCAACACAGGCCTTTTTTTTTTATAAAATAAATTTAAGTGACAGTTTTTCTCTCCCAAACCTAAAAGATTCCCACCCCATTAATCTCAATGAAGAAGATGTTGATTGATCTTTATAAATCCACAACATAAATAATAGCTACACAACTGCAGAAAAATAGAAATTTCTACTATCCTGGTAGAAATCACACAGAAAAAATTGTAACATTCTTTTCTTATAAAATATAGCCAAGACTTAAGCAAATCTCTAGAATTTACCAATGAGAATCTCTTTAGCCGATTTTCTTAAGGCATAGAATCAAAGGAAAATTGAGATTTATTTCAAAATATATATCATTCATGAACTAAGTGTTTGGTCTCCTGTCAGCATAGGGAAATTATTTTAAGGTTGATTCAAAACTTAGCTCAAATGCCACCTTCTGCAGGAGGCCTTTCCCAATTTCCCAGCTGTTAGGAGTAACTATTTATATTTGTTACTGTTATTCAGTCATGTCCAATTCTTCATGAGTCCTTTTGGGGTTTTCCTCATCTAGCTTATTTTACAGATGAGGAAACTGAGACAAACAGGGTTAAGTGACTTACTCAATGTCACATCACTAATAAGTAACTGAGACCAGCTTTTAACTCAGGAAGATGAATCGTCTTGACTCCAGGTCTGGCACTCTATCCACTGCAACAAGAGAGATACCTACCTGCCCAAGAGAGATATTTTGTGAGGAAAAATAAATTTCAAAGTTGATTTCCTAACAAACATGGCCCAATAAAGGGGATATGAGAAGATATGTACCCCATTTTCTTTACAGGATGTGGTACTTTGCATATAATATCAAATTTTTTCCATTTATTGATTGATGAATTTTTTTCTTTTTCTTCTTTCTTTTTGAAAAAAATTATGGTGGGGGAGAAAGAATGTGAGGAGAGCTCTATCTAGACAATATAAAAATGTCAATAAAATATTTAGATTTTCCACTTTTTCCCTCTTTTTTTTAAAGGAAAAACAGTAATGAAGAAAATCTTACTTCAAGGGACATAGGCTTATTTCAGTAAACTTTTCCAGGATGCCCAGCAGATACTACTTAGTGAAATTTCCCCACATAATAATTACCATGAATACTTTTCTCTCAGTTGAAATTTCCTTCAGTCAGCATAGCTTAACTTTGCTCAGATTTCCCTGTGATCCTATAGAAAAGCTGTTGATAAGATACCTGAGCGAGACACTATGGAAGCCGTTACTCCTGTTTCTATTGTTTCCCTCTTTTTTCCCATCTCATGATCTTCCCTGTATGTTAATGAAAAATCCCAAAGGACTAGGTTCTGGGTAAGAAAATCCACTTATTGATTAGGCTAGCAATAACCAATAAATTAGTCAGTGATCTTTCTCAATGGTCAGAGAAAAAGAAATTCAGCTTTCTGAGTCATTAAATACAATTTGGAAGCTCTTTATTCAGTTCTCCCCTAAACAACCCAAGACATCTCTAATTGGGTAAATAGGTAATGAGGAGGTACTCCAACATTTCCTCAATCTTTCCCCAATTCCCTGCTGATAGCAGAAAATCATATGCTCTGATCCTGGGATTTCAGTATCTAAAAGAAAGAAGATACCTGGAAATTTTAATGTAGCAAACAAATACATTTTTATAAAAAACAATAGATAAGCTATATGTCGCTTTAGTGGTGTTAGGGGTGGGGCATACACAACTTGATGTAATTGTGAATTTTTTTTTAAACCCTTACCTTCCATCTTGGAGTCAATACTGTGTATTGGCCCCAAGGCAGAAGAGCAGTAAGGACTAGGCAATGGGGGGTCAAGTGACTTGCCCAGGGTCACACAGCTGGCAAGTGTCTGAGGCCAGATTTGAACCCAGGACCTTCCATCTCTAGACCTGGCTCTCAATCCACTGAGCTACCCAGCTGCCCCCTAATTGTGAATTTTTGAGGTATTGTATTATGATATGTTAACTTCTTGGTTACTAAACTTTTTTTTTAGTTAGGTTGTCAATTCCTTATTATCTTTATTAGCATGATGGTCTGCCCAAGTCTTCTAGAGTTACTTCTCAGTTCTTATCTCCATCATCTCTGGCTACTCCCTTTCTTCAAGTCTTATATAAAGTCTCACCTTTTTATAAAAGCCTTTACCAATTCCCTCAACATTAGTTTTTCCTGTTCTGATATATCCAATTTACCCTGACTTAGTGATTTTCATGCTGGAAGTGGGTAGTCCAGAGAGGAGATGGGGATGGTATTCACACACCATGTAACCACCCAGAGTCCCTCATTCCTCAAAACTATAGAGAATTGGAGACAAAGATCTAGTATGACACCAAAGGAAAATTTCCCCGTTGTCTATATAGTTAGGAAGTTGAAAGTATTTTCTAAGCTACCTAATGAAGAGGGAGGAGTAAAGTGTATACACAGTATTTATTCTGTCAACTAGAAAAAACACAGAACTATTAAATAGTCAAAATCACTCTTTAGTAGTGGTAGTCTCTCGGTGACCGAGAATGACGATTGTCTTTGTGCATTATCATCTATGGTGTACCCTCATGTGACTTTGGAGTCCAAAGGCTGAGGCGCAGAGTTTGTGGCACATGGGGCATGGGACGCCAGTTGTTGTGGGAGATGCGGTTGTGGCCTGGTGTCGGAGTTCACGCACAGCAGCAAGACGTCGACGTCGCTCATCTTCAAAGGTGGCGGCGGCATGGTGAATGTGGGTTCGCCATCTGCTTCTGTCAGAGGCAGCAAGTTCTAGTTGCTTTGGTGTCATGCCAGCCCACTTCAAGTTGGACCTTAGCTGATCCTTGAATCTTTTCTTTGGTCGGCCTTGTTTCCTGAGTCCAGCTGACAGTTCACCATAGAATACCTGTCTTCATATTCGCTATGGGTCCATGCGGATGACGTGTCCAGACCATCATAGCTGGGTTTTGAGGACCATGACTTCGATGCTGGTGGAGTTGGCTCTGCCGAGGACTTCCTGATTGGTGATTCTGTCCTGCCATCGGATCCTCATGACTGACCGGAGAGAGCGTTGGTGGAATTGCTCCAGCTGTTTCATGTGCTTCCAGTACAATGTCCATGTCTCACAACCGTACAGGAGCGAGCTGAGGACCACTGCGTTATACACTTTGAGCTTCGTCGCAGTGCTTACACCACTGTGTTGGAGGATTTTGCAGTGCAGCCTCCCAAGTGCCTGGCTGGCCTTTTGGATCCTGGCATTAATCTCGTGGTCTAGGGACCTGTCCTTGGCGATGGTGCTGCCCAGGTACTTGAAGGTGTTGACGTTAGAAAGCTGCATGCCATCGATTGTAATGCATGGCTGGTTCGTTGGCCTCCCTGGTGCGGGTTGGAACAAAACTCTGTTTTGCTGAGGCTGATAGTCAGGCCAAACAGTTTTATTGCGGTAGAGAACCTGTCCACAATGGTTTGGAGATGCTTTTCTTGGTGGGCCATGAGAGCACAGTCATCTGCGAAGAGAGCTTCTGGGATGTCTCTCTGTTGTCTTTGTTTTTGCAGTCAGGCAGCGAAGGTCGAATAGTGAGCCATCCAGTTGGTATTTAATGTAGACGCCCAGGTCTAGATCCATCACAGCATGTCGAAATACTTGGGTGAAGTATAGGTTGAATAGCACCGGAGCAAGGACGCAGCCTTGTTTCATGCTATTGGAGATGCTGAAGTGATCTGAAGTCTTTCCACCAGATAGGACTTCCCCTGTCATGTCGACATGAAAGAGCTGGATCAGTTTGACGAATTTTGCTGGGCAACTGAGCTTGCTAAGGATCACCCACAGTGCGTCCCTGTTCACTGTGTCAAACGCCTTTGTCAGGTCTATGAAGACAATGTAGAGACTCATGTTCTGATCAAAGCATTTTTCCTGCATTTGCCTCACTGTGAAGACCATGTCGATGGTGCTGCGATCCTGTCGGAAGCCACATTGTGATTCAGGCAGGTTCTGCTCTGAAACAGATGACAGGAGTCTGTTGAGTATAACACGAGCGAGGATCTTTCTGGCAGTGGAGAGTAGTGAGATGCCTCTGTAGTTGTCGCAGGCTGCTCGTGTACCTTTGTTCTTGTATAGGGCTACAATGGAGGTATCTCTGAGTTCTGGGGGCATGTCTTCCTCTTCCCATATGCTGGTCAGCACTATGTGGAATGCCTGAAGTGCCTTTCCATTTAAGGCCTTGTACACCTCGGTTGGGATCCCGTCTTTACACGGTGCCTTGCCTGTGCTCATTTGTTTAATGGCTTTTTGGACTTCCTCTATTGAAGGAGGGATGTCAAGTTGTGGTGAGGTTTTGGGGGATCTGGTTAAGGGCGCTTTGGTCTACTGAAGAAGGTCAGTTGAGAAGCTGACTGAAGTGTTCTTTCCACCTGTTGCTGATGCCTTGTTTATCTTTTTTGAGAGTGTCACCGTTAGAGGATAGCAAGGGAGTGGTGGTGGGTTTTAATGGCCCATAGACAATCTTGAAGGCACTGAAAAATTGTTTTTAGTTTTTCGTATCAGCAAAGCGCTGGATTTCTTCCTCCTTTTTCTCTCACCATCGGTCTTACATTTTCCTGATCTCACGCTGCGCCATGGCTTGGAGAGACTTGAATCTGTCCTTTTTAAGAGCAGAGTTTGGGTTATTTTGCCACTCCATAAAGGCTTTGTTCTTTTTGCTCAATAGGTCTTCAATATCAGTGTTGTTCTCGTGGAACCAGTCCTGGTGGTTGCGTTGTTTGGGGCCTAGGACTGCCTTTGATGTTTCCTTCACTGCGTCTCTGAACTGGTTCCATTTTTCGGTTGAGCTTCTGGTGAGTGGTCCCTTGACAGACAGCTTGTTGTCCAGGCAGGACTGGAATGTTTGCAAATAAGATGGATCTCTAAGACAACTCATGTTGTAAAATGCGCGAACTGTCTGGGCATGTTTTGGATGGTGAGGCGCAATGTGCATTTGAAGAGTCGCTCTAACCAATAGGTGGTCTGTCCAGCATTCAGCTCCTCTCATGGCTCTGGTGATCTTTATATCCTGGATGTCTCGCCGGTGTACAATGATGTAGTCAATGAGATGCCACTGTTTTGATTGTGGGTGCATCCACGTTGTTTTATATTTGTTCGCCATTCTGAACACAGTGTTCATGATGGTGAGTTCAAACTCTGAGCATTTGCTGAGTAGGAGTAGGCTGTTGTTGTTCATTTTGCCCACATCGTGTTTGTCGAGCACTCCTTTCCATCTTTCATGGTCCTGGCCAACGCGGGAGTTGAAGTCTCCCAGTAGTATCAGCTTGTCATTTGTGGGCACTGAGAGCAGGACAGCACTCAGGTCAGAGTAGAACTGTTCAATGGTCTCCTCTGTGCTGGTCAGCGTTGGGGCATATGAGCTGATGATTGTGGCATACTGGTCTTTACTGAGAGGTAAACGAATCTTCATGGGTCTCTAGCTGATGCCCACAGGCAAGTCTGGCAGCTGTTTGAGCAAGCTGGTCTTAATAGCCAGGCCAACACCGTGGATTCTGTCTTCATTTGAGGCTCTACCTTTCCAGAAGAAGGTGTATCCAGTGGTGGGTTCACTGAGTGATCCCTCTTCTGGTAGATGTGTTTCGCTTAGGGCTGTGATGTCGATGTTATATCGCTCCAGTTCTTTACCGATTAGAGCTGTTCTCAGGTCTTGGGGTATTCTCTCTGTCAAGTAATGTTCTGATGTTCCATGCTTCTAGTAGGAGTTTCTTTGTATTTTGCTTTTTTTGGTTTCGACCGCTTAAAGGTCGAAAATCACTCTTTAATCAAGGGCTAAAGGGGTTCAGAGCTAAAGGCCTCAGTGCTAATAGGCCAGGACAACAGAGCTGCTTGTTCCTGGTGACTACAGAGTCTGGATTGAACTCTGGCTGCTCTGATCACTGACCCCTGGGTGTGCCACAGTGTCAGGATGGACTCTGAGGAACAAAAGAACTTGGGGAACCTATATACCACTCTAGATGACCTGGGGGCTTGGAGTGAGAGGGACAGTTGACTGACTTTACAATGGTAAGATAGGAAAATGAGGAGTTCCAGACAGGAATAACAGTGAGGGGCTTGTGCTCTACAGTGGACACAAAAGGGAAAGACTCAGCCCAGGGCTGGGCCACTTTGGTAATGGACCTTAGCCTAGGGGGAGAAACCATTGGGACAAAAGAGATACTTAACATTGGGTGGGATTAGCTGCTCCCACCCAAAACTATCAGGATTTCCATTGTCTGCTGAAGTGGGACCTTCCCTCAGGGGGAAACGTCTCCTGTGACAAGGTCAAAATCTGGGGTTTCTACCCTCAAACTAAATAAACTGGGGATTTCTATATTTCCATGTTGACAATTCGAAGACAGAAGGTAGGGGTCTTGGGGGGGAAATTATTACCATATATCTTGGAGCTTGAAGGTAAGCTTTTTTTCTGGTAATGGTTAGTGTTTTGTTTTGTTTTTTTATTGGTGCTCTGTTTTAAAAGTTATTTACTTCAAAAAATATGAAGAATGGGGCAGCTAGGTGACTCAGTAGAGAGAGAGAGCTGGGCCTGGAAATGGGAGGTCCTGGGTTCAAATGTAGCCTCCTACATTTCTTAACTGTGAGACTATGGGCAAGTTACTTTACCCTAATTGCCTAGCACTTACCACTCTTTTGCCTTGGAACCAATACATAGTGTCAATTCTAAGACAGAAGAAAGGTAAAGGTTTTAAAAAAGCAAAGTATTGTTGTTTCCCCAAATCAACCCATTCTTCTCTTCCATTCAAGGCATAGCTCATTGTCTATATTTAGTTTTGGCATGAGCATTGTACCCCTAGAAACTCAGGCAAACTATTATCAGGGAAATTCCTTTGCTCCCTTACACCCTCTGACTCCCAACCCAAAACATCTGACACTGAGAGAATTATCCTCCTTTGATTTTCCCATTGATGTGAGATGGACAAAGAGACATACCTCATCCATCTGTCCTCCAAATCATGAGAACCACCCCATGCTTTCAGGCAAACCTCTTCCTCAACCCCTTGTCCCAGAGTCATGACCTCACTGCTGCAAAAGAACACCCCAGAATTGAGGTATTCTGGGAGCAACCCTCCAGGTTGCTCCACTCAGGCTGCCTTGCTGTCCTCCTGAGGAGCAGCTCTTCCACCCATGCTGTTCCTCCTAGGAGGCAGGCTTCCACCTATACTTCCTCCTGGTCAGATTCAACATTACTTTCCAAATGAAATAAATTTCTCTTTATTTTTAAGCCAAGTTTCAGAATTTTGCATTCTTGCAAATTGATTGTGAGCTCCAGGGATTCACCACTGCACCCCACAACAGCATCTGTCCAAGATATGTATCCTGAGGGGCCCTATGAGTTATCAATCCAAGTTTCTATCATAGTCTGGACAATAGGTGTTGGTCAGTGTGGGTGATTAGGCAAAATTCTTGTAAGTGGTCATGAATTTCATTAGATAGTATAATATTCCGCCACTTGATTCAGTTAATTCAGCGTCACTCACAACTGGAGGACCTCACTATCTTAGGAAATCCTTCTTTGATTTGAACCCTTAACTGGACAATCTTCATAATTGTAGCAAACACTTTCAGTGAGAATTTACCCCCTGTTTATATGCCTTTCTTGATATTAATAATCAGAGAAATCCGTATTGACACTGTTTTTCTATATCTAAAGAATCTTGTATGATTTTAATGCATGTATGAGAAACCTTTTTGGAGGATAGCCTTTTTTCTACTGAATCAGACTCTATTTTGTAGTAAATAATTAGTATAATGAGATCTTGTATTCCTGACACTTTTTGGTCAATGTAGAACCTTCAAAACAGTTTCACTTATGTAAGGGTAAGGGTTAACCGAAAAAATTAACCCTAACCCACTTAAAGTGACAAGATGCTATGCCCTGTATCCTTAGCCAGGTGAAAACATTTCACAATTTAATCAATCATCAGTTTTAGATTAAGTCAAAAAAGACCCTTGGTCAATTTAAATATCAGTGAAACTAACTGAATGAACTGAAATGATGTTCCATAGGAAGTGTGACTGGATTGGTTGAGGAAATTTGGTCCTATCCTGTGGTTGGTCATCTGTAAAATCGGTTAGGAACGCAGGGATTTTGAGCACCTAACAGCCTCCAGCCAAGCCTCTGAGAAGCCATTCCTTGGTTTGGGAAGAAAGCACCTTGGCCTTGGGCTCAGTCTCCTTTCCTTTCTTGATGTGAGGAAGACTTTGTAAACTTCAGAAAATTGAAAGATTTGGACTTTCCATAGGCATGCTAGCAGTTTCTCCAAGGCTATAATGGATGGGGATAGTCTGTGGGAAAGAGCCAAGGACAGACTAAACAAGATGAGGAGGAGCTATTTCCAGACTCCCTTACCTTGAGGAAACATCTTTGTTTTTGAAATTTTTTATTTAATTAATTACTTTAGAATATTTTTCTATGGTTACAAATTTCGTGTTCTAACTGATGTGCAATTCCACTGGTTTTATGTAGGGGGTGGGGGGGGCTGGCCCGCAGACCTCCCACGAAAGGAAAGATAGAAGGTTGACCTTGGGGGAAGGACTGGAGCCAAGGAGATGGATAAGAAGCAGGCAGACACACACGTAATATTTAACAATCGAGCTCCACAGAATAAGCCCAGTTACTTAACTCTCACAAGGACATGAAACCGTCAGGTAGCTTTAAATTAACAACATGTGGTTACAAGGAGTATTGAGATTAGCTGAGAGGAAAGCCAGGGTCCTTTAGAGTTGATACTCTAAACCCAGACCACTCCCGCTTGAAGATAGGGAAAGGTCTTTAGGGAAAGAAAGAGAGATAGAGAGGGAGGAAGTTAAAGCTGAGCTCGGCCAGAGGCTAAGCTCCAGGAAAATAGGGAGCCAGGGGAGAGGTGATAAGGTAAGGGGTGGCTTTCTGTGGATGCTCCTATTTATTGTTATTGAGATGCAAATGAACACAATACATATTGAGGACTACACAGTGGATTGCCATTGGTTCAATTGTAAATTACGACAAGGTATAGGTGTGGTTTGTCTCAGCCAGGTGAGCACAAAGAAACCTGATTTTGTGCTTAAACCTGGCAGACGCTGGGATCAATGGTCAAAGGCTTTACTTGCCATGTGCAGGACTGAGCATGCGCTCTCCTAAGACAATCTTTACATTTTAATTATTTCCCTTGTCCATACATTGGTGAGGACTGCTACAGTTTACATGTGTCATTGATCAAGACCTATTTCCATATTATTGATACTTGCACTAGGGTGATGGCTTAGAGTTTGCATCCCCAATCATATCCCCATCAACCCATGTGATCAAAGCAGTTGTTTTTCTTCAGTGTTTCTGCTCCCACAGTTCTAATGTTCTTTCTCATAAGTATCTTGGGAAAACATCATTAAGATTCCAGTGAAAGGATTTCCAGGGGCTGTCAGTTACTTCCCATTTACTACATGTAGTCTAAACTTAAGCCCATTTCTCAATGAACCCTTATGTAATAGAAGGAGACTATATCATGGACTTTAGACTTTGGGGAATGCTTTGTAATAGTTATATAACCATAACAATAACTCACTTCTAAAAGTTAATTAGGACTTGGCTGACTGATAACTATCAACTGATAATTATGGCAAAGAAACACCTGTGGGGGCTCATAAGTCATAACACAGAGACAAAGATAAAGACAGAGTGAAAAAGGAGACAGAAACAGATATATATATATATAGAGAGATTATATATACAATATATATACAATGCCAATGTATACAAATATACACAACTGCTTCAGGGAGCCATATTTACCCAAAAGCAACAAAACATGAGACCTCAAATTAGAGATACAAACCCGTAAGACTTGTTCTTTTCAGATACTATAAATCGTATCTATATAAGGCTCTGGGGAAGGTGGGACCCACTACAGGAGAGAACTGATTGAAATACTCTAAAAAGGTAAGGAGAATTGTTTTTAAAGTTTGCTATGGACACAAGTAAAAGCCCCCTTTGGCAATTTTTACTGACTTTCAGAAATCTTTTCTAATGTTATGGGGGTGTCGATGTGTACCCCTGGGGTTTTCCTCTTCCTTCTGGGCGCCAAAATGTTACGGGCAGGAAGGATCCCTTTGGGGTTTGGGAAGGATACCTTTTGCAAGAATGCAAGACTCCAAAACTTAGCTTAAAAACAAAAAGAAATTTATTAATTTAGAAAGTAATGTTGAGAATGGCCAGGAGGATATCAAGGTGGGACAGCAAGATGGGGAGCAGTTCCTGGGAGGACAGCATGAAAGAAAAGACTGTTCCTCCATGGGGACCACATGGGTGGAAAGGCTGTCCCCCAGACGACATCAGTCCTGGGGTTTATATACTCTTTAGATGCTATGTCCTGGTGTGGATGTGACCTAGAGTATTAGTCCCTCAGGCATTTAATGGGGTGAGGTGGTCATCTGACTGGGGCCTGCCTGGAGGCATAAAGATTCATTTCTTTGTCCATCTTAACTCTAGAGGACAAAAGAGGATAAACATCTCAGGACCCTGGGTGGGGTCATTGGGTGTTTCTAGGTTGTCACAAGGATGCAAAGGCAAGGGAGTTTCCCTGATAATAGTTCCCCTGGGTTTCTGGGGTACAGTGCCCATGTCACTATATCTAATAATTTATTAGTCTTTCTAGTTGCAGGTTAACTGGGGAACTTTTCAAGGAGAGCAAAACCACCCAGAGTCTGGAGTTTCCAGGGTTTTTCTAGGTGGTGGTAAAAACCAGTGTAAGTTAGATATAGACCTTTTCAAGGTGTCCCTAGACAGGTCATAAACCAGACATTTTGTTGATGAGATTCCCAAACCTCCAGCCAAAGGACTGCCTTCTATTTGTCTCTTATAGTTGCTACTGAGTTTGCCTGACTTTCTGGCCAGGTTCAAAGTGTCCCGAATTGAACCATGTGGAAATCTCCATTATCATTTGAAGTAGCTACTTCCTCACATCTCTCCAGAATGTTAATCTCACCCATTGCTTAGCCAGAGTGGCTTCTCGGGTGTGTTCCCTGATTAATTCTCCCTTTTCCCCATCTGCAGTAGATGGAGCCAATCCTTCTCCACATTCCTGACTTAGACTTCCCTTGCAATTTCATATCTATAGACATGAAGGCTTTTGATGTTTCTGAAAAGAAGTCAATTCTAGTGTTTCCAGGCAATACAATTTTCCTCACTAACAATGAGGTGATTCACATCTCTCCTACCTTAATGATGAAAAGTGGGTACACACATTAAGATTGCAAATCAAATGGAATTTTCTTTTCTCCCTAAGGATAAGAAAGCAGATGATCTGGTCAGATTTCCCACTTAGGAATTACTGCTCTTACAACAATGATACCATTGTTTCTCCTATTTGCCAGCTGTTTGCCCTTCTAGGCTTTGGTATTGACCTATTCAGGTAATTATTTTAAATGGGTTTAGAGTCCTTTTTTTTCTCCTCTGCTTTAGTTCTGCTTCCTTTAAACCAACTATTCACTTTGGTTGCCAGTTCTCAACCACACAGTTTCCCTTTCAGATTCTCTGGTGTCTACCTTTTTACTTTTTTTAAATAAAGTGTTATTCCATCTTCTCTTTTATAGATAGGTCTGTTTTCTTCTAGTCATGAATTCCCTCATAAGGCGGCTCAGGGGTACATGCAAGAGTATATATTCACCTTCTTAAGCTAATTGAGTTAATTATGGTTCCTAACCAACTTCCACTTCAAGCTCAACAGAGCACTCCTGGCTTCCTTTGTAGTATCCTTTTTCTAGATTTATATGTTTAATTTTTTAAAATTCATCTATTCATTCATTTATCCCTCGACTTATTGGTAACACAGTTCCTTACAAAGACTTTCACTTCTCTCATAATTTGACTAGCAAAAAAAGTCCATAAAAATGAGCTGCTAAAACAACACACACACACACACACACACACACACACACACACACGTTTATTCTTTTTTGATGCCACAGATTGTATCCTATGTAATATGTGCATTTGCGGATACTAGAGTACAGGGTGTTTTCTTTCCCATGTTCTGATGAAAATTACATGTATATGTATACATATGTAAGACCGTCAGTACTTCCTTCGGTCTAGGTAATTTCATCAGTCTCTCTTGTATAAGATGGGTGACTGAAGAGTGAGAGTGGCCCCATAATTTTCATTGCTTTCCTATGTGAAGTCTCTTTCCAAATATTTCTATATTTCCTGTAAAACAGGGTGGAGCCCACATTCCCGCATTATTCCTGACTTTTCCCTCTGCCTCAAATTACAGAAATTCTAAACATCGTTTCTCTCAGAATCCATAGAAACAGTATGGATTCTTTGTTTTTCTAATCCATTACACAGCCAATGTTACCAAAGAACAGCAGCAGATATTTCCTCCTTATGGAAAAATGAGGAAATGTCTTATTTTCCTTTATAGTGTAGTAAATTATCACTGAGGAGAATCATTTAACTTTAATAATATGTAGTTTAGAAATTCATGACAATACTGGTATAACCTATATTGGCCTATTTACCACCTCCAGGAAAGGAGGCAAGAGAGAAGAGAAGATCTGAATCCTAAAATGTCAGAAAACATTGTCAAAAACTGTTCCTTTGTTTAAAAAAATTTTTAAGTGAAAATTAAATTAAATTTTAAGGAGGCAAAAATAGTAATAATGTAATTTAATATTTATTTCCTAAATTCAAAATATTTCAAAGTCATAGGTATTCCAAATTCACTTGAATTCCAAAATTCAATTTTGGAGTAATAGTTTTATTGGGCAGCTAGGTGGTACAGTGAACAGAGCACCAGGCCTATCTTCCTGAGTTCAAAGCTAGCCTCCAACTGTGAATCTTAAAAATTCTCAGACCCTAACTTCAGAATATTTGGTTAAGACCATTCCCCATTTTAAACAATGAAGGTACTTGATCAGGACTGTGAGAACTCTACTCTACACAACCCTTAATAGCTATATGACCTTGGGTAAATTGCTTAACCCTGTTTGCCTCAGTCCTTCATCTGTAAAATGGGCTGGAGAAGGAAATGGCAAACTACTCCAGTATCTTTCCCAAGAAAATCCCAAAGAGTCTGACACAATTGAAAAAGACTGAACAACAAAAATAGTTTTATACTCATAGTTTTATATCCACATCTATCTCTATAGTTTTATATAGCAAAAGTTTGGAAGTCACTATAAAGTTTTTAAGGTTTTTCCTTTTTCCTTCTCTCCCTTCCTGGATTTGTCATAAGGATTCCCCTAGGTGTAGCACTGATGTTCTCAGTAGTCTGGAACTTTCTAGAGGCCTTTAGCCTGCATTTCAGGAAGAGGGATCACAATCCCTGAAACTACTACTGGCCTCAGGGAAATATCTTTCCATCACTGGTCAGCAAGTGCTTCCTCTGGTACTAGAGCAGACACTGCTATCACCTCTGATTGTTGGTAACGGGTACTTTGAGCCATGATGGATTTCCCCAAATTGATTGGTCACCCTGGGCACTCCCATCTCAGGATACCCAGGCAACTAAAATCCAAATAGAATAACCACAAAGAGTTTAGAGATGGAATGGATTTATGGTCAGTGAGTAGGACATAAAGCAGCTGCTCTCCAACATCTAGAAGTTTAAAGTTTGAAAAGTAATAATTTTATTTCATTTTTTAAAAAACCCTTTACCTTTTGTCTTAGTATCAATTTTAAGATAGAAGAGTAATATGGCCTAGGTAATTGGGTTTAAGTGACTTACCCAAGTCACATAGCTAAAGAAGTATCTGAGGACAGATTTGAACCCAGGTCCTTTGACTCTAGGTCTGGTTCTCTAACCACTGTGCTATCTAACTGCCCCAATAGGTCATCATTTTAAAGGATTAGATATTCTGTTTGACCCGAGAGGGCAGAATTAGAGTCAATGGATATAGAAAGACTGATTTAGGATGAACATTTAGGAAACCTCCCTAATAATCTCTGTCTATAATTGTCATGAGCTTTATCAGAAGAGACTGATTTTCCTCTTACCAGATATCTTCATGCAAGGAAAAGGAAATATTTGGCTTATTCATTGAAATGGTAATTCTTATTTAGGTGAAGTTTAGACTGGATCTGAGGTTCCTCCCAATTATGATTTGGATTTTTTAAAAAACTAACAGTCTTAACTTGAGTGTTGTAAAAAATAGACTCGAATATAGGACTACAATCCCCACGAGCCTTTGCTCCACTTCCCCAGAATGCCTTGTAATCTCACCTGGGCCGAGATTGAGAAGGTATTTAAGATGATTCAAAGGCTCTCTCTTGACCTCTTGGACTTCCATTTGGGGCAGATGTGGCTTTTTTTCATAATGTAGGTGAGGTTGTGTCTAGGCCTCTCTATGGCCTGGACATGTGTCTCTTATCCTGTATTTTCTTTAATCCTTAATCTTCAATAAACCTCTAAAAAATATAATACTCCTTGCAGAGAGAAACTAATTTCTACCTGCCTCAGTCTCCCCAGTCTCCCCTAAATTTTAATCTTTACAGTTGGCGACCTAATGGGAAAAAAACTCTCAATCTTCTGATTTCTTTTCTGATCTTTAGTGCAACTTTTAATATCTAGTGCCTAGAAAATTTTTTTCTGAGCCATATCTCTTTGGCCAAGGTTTTCTACCCTTGCAAGCTGCTACAGGCTCCGGACCTGTTGCGTTTGCTGCCCACCCCACCTGGCTTGGGCCCCATCGCTTCCTGCCTGCAGCCTGCAGCCCTGATCGTCCTCATCTGGTCCCTGGTCCTGGCCTTGCCCACCCCCGCAGCCGCTCCAGCTCCTGCTCCTGGCCTCTCACCGGCCCGCTGCCTGCCTATTTCTGCGCCCCAGACCCACGAGCACGACCCCAGTTGGCTCATCACCCAGATCCTTGGAGTAGATCACTCAGGACTCATTTCTATCAGCTGGTAACAGTATTGGCCACGTGGGCGAAGGGGAGAGACAAGAGGGAAAGCTAAGCCTCCGAGCAAACGGGGTGTATTGGCTCCACATGGGTGGCCTGGGCTCTACGTGGACTGGGGCAGGAGGAGGGATCATATCAGGGGAGAGGGGAAAGAGAGACTAGAGAGAAGAAACAGATCTTTTCAAAGAGAAACCTAAAAAGCAATGGGTTTAAAAGGATACCTTTTGACTGTTCTGGTAATAGCATTAACTTCACCTGCATGTCAGGGAGAAGATTCAACTAACTTTGAAGGGGAAAATGGGTGGTCCAGCAAACTGGGAACCAGGCTCAGAGACAGGAGGTCTCTAGTTAAAATCTGGCCTCAGATACTTCCCAGCTGTGGGGCCCTGGATGGGTCCCTTGAATCCCATTGCCTAGCTCTTACTACTCTGCCTTCTGACAATAGACATTTAAATGGATAAACCCACCCAAGGAACTTTAGAGACTAAAGGTTATATTTTGAGGCATTTCAGACTCCAGTGGTTTATAAAAATCTCTGTATTCTATTGCATTGTTTTGTTTAAGATACAACTTTGTGATTTTAAGTTCATATATTACTAGATTCAATATTATTCTGTGAACTGAAGGTTGATTGAACTTATTTTGAATGCACTGAGTTTTAAAATTCTGTTGTTTTTCCCCTATAACTGTGCTGAACAAATATTATTGTGAATAAGCCCATATATGAAAAAATAGCTTTTTTCTATTTTGCTGAGGATAGATGGACTTCAGAACTGGTTATAATTGTATTAACAACCTTGGAAATTTTAATGTGCTAAATACCTCAAATGATTTGATTTTAAGGGTTTTTAAAATATGATTTTTGGAATTTTTTTTAACAATCTGGTTATTTTTGCCTGCCCCTAGCCAATAGTAGCTGAAGTGAAATTCATTTTATAACCCCCAACCTTCCCACATTTCTAAATATGTGAATGGAAGTTGGGCAGTTATTCTCAGGGCATTTGTATCCCTAAAACCCTCCAAAAAGGAGCATCCCTTTATTTATACTCTTCAGCTCACTATTTTACTTGCACCAGAATGATATATAGATTTCTTGATTATGTTCTTAAGCCAAGATGAATTTTACTTTGTTTTAAAAATATGTTTAAATACCAAGGTTGAAAGATTGCTATGTTTGTAAAAATTGTGACAAATATCCATCAATTCATAGGTTTTAAAAATGTCATACAGCAACTTATGTGAATTATGAAAGTGTGTTTGTTTGCTATTGCAATTAATTGGGCTATTGAGAATTTTGAGGATTTTGGTAACTACATATTTGTACTACTGTATTTTTAAAAATGAAAAATTGTTAACCTTGTTCAATTCATTTGCCTTCTACTCACAGTGGAGCATGGTCAGATATTAAGAGGAAATGGATCTCATTTTTGGTGAGAATGCCTTGCATTTTATATTTTCTTAGCTGACACAGTGTCAATGATTATAAGCTATATTTTTGAGTTTTCTTTAAAGCTCTTTTATTATTGTATTTTTCTTGCATGTGCAATATACTTTTTCAGTTTTTTTATTTATTTTTCTCTCCTTTTTATATTTGAAGCACATGTCAACAGCATTAAGATTTTCTTTAACTTTTTGACTTTTCAGTGCTACAAGTTTGAAATACATTTGCTAATGCATAACCCTAAAAGGCTTGTGAGTATAAAAACGATGCCACTAATTATTTAAATACATTATGGGACTTTGCTTAATGATTCTGTCTGATTCCAGGACGAGATATACACACAAGAGCCATTGCACATAGCCAAAAAAAGGCCAATCCAGGATGGATTGATGCACTTCTAGGCCAATACAAAGGTCTTGAACCTAGTGTGAAGACTCGAGGTTACTATGTTTAACATGTGTTAAGACATAAGCTTTCCTTGTGTCCACACTCACTCTGAAGATACGCACAGACGAGTATCCCCAAAACCTTGGCTCCTACTTGGTTTCTATAATCTGGTCCCTTTCTTTTCTGCCTATCATAGTGTGGTACCTTTCTGTAGTCCTGGCTATTGACTGGGTAAATGCATCATTACTTGGATCATTTTGATTGGGTCCTGATAGAAGGACCTGTTATACATTTATTTTTCTTTTACTTGGAATTTTTACACATAAGACTTTGATAGTCTATATTTTCATCCAGAAATTTTTCTTTTCTTTTTGATTTTTCTGATGTCTTTTTAATATCTCTTGCCAATTGATTCATATACCTCATACCTCAGCCATGCATCCCTAAGTGATTCTGTATCTTTCAATCACCCACAACACGGGGAAATGTAAAAAAGAAAAATATTATTGTAAATTGCAAAGTTTAAATTCCTTTTGAGAAGAATTTTAGGTAAAGAAGATGCTATGTCTCTGAATCCAGAAACTGAACTGTTGGAGAAGCCACCGTGAAGAAGCCTCCAGACCACAAGCTGCACAAGATCAAAATGAACTTTGGGTGTGGTTGATTGAACATTTATTTGTATGTATACTTTCATGCCAAAGGGGACTGCCCCCTAACTGGCTTTTTGTCAATGCGTTCAGCAATTATTGGTTTTATTCTTTTGTTTCTCGTATCCTCAAATTATTGTAATCTTTAAATTGATTATGTTTTTATAATCCTTTGGGAAAAAATTAATTTTTTCAAACGATCATACGGGGGAATGTAAAAAATAGACTCGAATGCAGGACTACAATCCCCACGAGCCTTTGCTCCACTTCCCCAGAATGCCTTGTAATCTCATCTGGGCCGAGATCGAGAAGGTATTTAAGCTGATTCAAAGGCTCTCTCTTGACCTCTTGGACTTCCGTTTGGGGCAGATGTGGCTTTTTTTCATAATGTAGGTGAGGTTGTGTTTAGGCCTCTCTATGGCCTGGACATGTGTCTCTTATCCTGTATTTTCTTTAATCCTTAATCTTCAATAAACCTCTAAAAAACATAATGCTCCTTGCAGAGAGAAACTAATTTCTACCTGCCTCAGTCTCACCAGTCTCCCCTAAATTTTAATCTTTACAGTGTGCAACAAGAGCTTTGTCTCAGGGCACCAAATTTATAATATTCCAACCACACTTAAATTCTTTCAAATAAAAAAATCTGAGTTTAGCACCTGGTTAGCAAAAATAATTTGCCTAAACAGAAAATTACCATATGAAATAGTTCTCTCAAGTGCATTCCTCTGGCTTCCTGGCATTCCTGGCTTTCTTTCACCCCTCTATGGACATTATTTTTCCTATTCCTCCAGGGTCCTTATCTCCCCATCATGGAGAAATGTACCAGGATATTTTCCCCACCATGACCTTGTATCCCAGGGTCTTCTCCCCAAAACTTGATTTGTCTTTAAAAGTTAATATCATAGAGACACCTGGATAGCACAGTGGATAGAGCACCAGGCCTAGAGTCTGGATGTCCTGGGTTCCATTATGACCTCAGGCAATTCTAGCTGTATGACCCATGGCAAATCACTTAATCCCAATTGCCCAGCCCTTACTGCTATTCTGTCTTGGAACCAATACTTAATATTCCTCCTAAGACAGAAGAGAAAGGTTTTTTAATTGATATGAGGGCATATTTCTCATTGGTTGCCTTGGGGATGCTCTGTGAAAATGACCTCAGATATCAAAATACTAGTGAAGTCTCTAACAAACTATTTCAACACCCAACAGAAGTAGAATTGCCAAAAACCACATGTGAATAGTAAAAAAAAAAAATTCAAAGTACTAAGCAGTTTTGTCTTTTCTCTAGCCCTCCCCAACTCTTTGCCCTTTTTATTTTTATTTGTGTTAGTTTGATAAGTATTTCAGGTTAAGAACCTTGGTCAAATCCAACCATTCTGGAGGGCAATCTGGAACTATGCCCAAAGAGCGATAAAAGACTGTCTGCCCTTTGATCCAGCCATAGCACTGCTGGGTTTGTACCCCAAAGAGATAATAAGGAAAAAGACATGTACAAGAATATTCATAGCTGCACTCTTTGTGGTGGCCAAAAATTGGAAAATGAGGGGATGCCCTTCAATTGGGGAATGGCTGAACAAATTGTGGTATATGTTGGTGGTGGAATACTATTGTGCTCAAAGGAATAATAAAGTGGAGGAATTCCATGGAAACTGGAACAACCTCCAGGAATTGATGCAGAGTGAAAGGAGCAGAACCAGGAGAACATTGTACACAGAGATGGATACATTATGGCACAATTGAATGTAATGGACTTTTCAGTAGCAGCAATGCAATGATCTAGAACAATCCAGAGGAACTTGGGAGAAAGAACACTATCCACACCCAGAGAAAGAACTGTGGAATCAGAAATGCATTAGGAAAATATAAGCTCGATCATGTAGTGCAATGGGGATGTGATTAGGTTTTTGATGTTAAAAGATCACTCTACTGCAAATATGAATAACATCGAAATAGATTTTGAACAATGATACATATATAACCCAGTGGAACTGCTTGTCAGTTTTGGGAAGGGGCAAGATAGGGGATAGAGGGGAGAGAAGGAGATAATAAATTATGTAACAATGGAAAAATATTCTAAATGAAAATTTTAAATTAAAAAAATTTTTAGTTAAAAAAATTAAAAGAACTTTGGTCAAGTTATTAACAGTAAGGAGCATAATTAGAATACTCACGTTAACCCATGCATTTATAACTAGACTTGAGGAGAAAGGAATCTTCCTCCCTACTGCTGAATTCCTGGGGCCCCAAGACATCCATGCTGGCCAAAAGCAAATAGGGAACCTACAATGCCCATCCTGGTCAGGAGTAAATATTACTCCTGCCACATGGCAGCTGTAGAACGGTGGCCAAATCACCTTACCTCCCTGGGTCTTAGTTTAGTCAGATATAAAATGAAAGGGTTAGATTAGATTATTTTAAAGTCTACTATGTTATTATTCCAATGACCAAAAAATGGAATAAAGCCAATGCTGACCTACAATAGTTTTATTATTTTAATGACACAATTGTAAAACTCTTCAAACTCCTTAAGTGACAGCTGTTTCAATTCAATTAAATAACTGTGAGTTAAATTCTAACCAAGTGACAGGAACAGAACTAGAAACTAAAACTACAAAGCTGAAAACTGGCCTGGACTTCATACTCAAGGCTCTTATATTTTGTCAGGTAGGAAATGAAAATCACACACACACACACACACACACACACACACACACACACACACACACACACATATGTATATAATACAATATAAAATGTGATGAGGACAAGGGAGAGATACAGACAGTGTTCTAGGAAAATCTGAAAAGGAAGGGACATTTTAAGGTGATACAAAGCAGAACTGATAGGGAAAAGATTAGAGAAGTACAGAGATGGAATTTTAACAATAAGGTTAACTGAGGCAATTCTCCATGCAAGATAACATTTATTAGCAGGGACAAGCTGCCTATCAATAAATGGGTCAATGGCTTTCCTCCATTTTTGCCACAGACCCTGAACAAAAGGACATTCCTTTTTATATAGGTTTTGAGGATTTCAGAACAAAGAACAGAAGAGGGAGATGACATCATGGGATGAAGGACAGGACTGGTTTATAGGGCTAAGGTGCAGAAAACAACATGATTGGTTAGAAGTTTGGTAATGGAGGCTAGCAATGACTCCTCTTCCTCTCTCATGGGACTAAGAAATGCTCCAGGCATGAGATAGTGGCCCAGACTTTTGGACAGCAAACTAAATATCCTTGAAAGATAGCTTGGTGGTAAAAAGATGTTAAGGCCAAACTCCCTTGTGTTCACATGCATTCTCCAAGGTCAGTTAAATTCCTTGAAGCAGGAGAGCTGGATTTCTAAACTTAACTCATTACAGACCAGCTGAATCTCTGAACCAAATTTAGAGACAAAGGATAACTGAAGCAATTATAGGACAAAGCTGATTGATTGTAAATAGGATTTTTTAAAAAAGGGATACAGAATCAGTCTTAATCTTCCCAAAAGGTTTAACAGCTAAGGTAATAGTAGAGTGGAGCCTGGAAGGAAAAGAAGGATTCTAACAAACAGGAAGGAGTGTATGTCAGGCAATAGGAATGGCCTGTGTTAAATGCAATTTGGAGCAGAAAAAAGCAGATCGAGCTCAGGTAATTCAAACTAGTAATCCAGTTTGTCTGGAACATGGAGTATATAAATGGCATATGATGCAAAATAAATGCAGGTTAGAGCCAGATTATGAAGGGTCTTCAATGCCAGAATAAGTAGTTTTCTTTTTGATACTATTGGCAAATAGATTATTACTGAGGGGTTTTGAGCTGGGGAAATGACATGATCACACCTGTACTTGGAGGAGATGGTTTGGGGTAGCTACATGGAGGGTGGGTTGGAAAGGGAAGAGACTGCAGGTAAACAGGCTAAGTGGAAAACTTTTAATAGACCAGAAGAGAGGTAATGACAGACCAAGCTGGGATGGTGGCAATCTAAGTGCAGACAATGAGAATGGAAGGGTCTGGTATTAGAGAGGCAGAACTAATAGCATTTAGCAGCTGGCTGGTTGAAGGGGTGAGGAGGAGGAGGAGGAGGAGGAAAGAATCAAAGATGCCTCATGTTTAGGAAATGGTTAGGAAGACGGTGATCTCAAAACATAAATAGGAAAATCTGGAGAAGGGGCAGATTTAGGAGGCAAGATAATGAGTTATAATTTATGCATGCTAAATTTGAATTACTAGTAAAGCATCCAGGCAAAGATGTCGAATAAGTTGGCATTGTAGAACTGAAACTCAGGTGAGACATTAGAGTAAGAAAAATAGGTCTGAGAGCCATCTGCATTGAGCTGATAATTGTGCAGTGAAGAGGTGCAGCTAAGTGACTCAGTGGATAAAGAACCAAGCCTGAAGATGGGAAGTTCTGGGTTCAAATTTGGTTTTAGACATTTCCTAGATGTATGACCCTGGGCATGTTACTTAACCTCAGTTGCTTAACCCTTACCGCTCTTCTGCCCTAGAGTTATGCTTACTATACTTAGTATGATTTCTAAGACAGAAGACAAGGGTTTAAAAAATAAAAAAGAACAGAAACTTACTATTCCTAGGGCCTTTGACTTGAATCAGATTTTAATCACATGTAGAAATTTTGATCTCATCAAATGCTAGTCACTCTTTCCCTTTCTGCTCCCTCTGATCATTCTTTCTCATTGAAGTTTATTTAAACCCACTCCTTTTACTTTAAAGTAGATACTCCTGAATTTCTCTTTGTGTGATGTTCCTCTACCCTGATTAAAGACGCTTGTTGCTACTTTGGTAGTGCTCTTTATTTTCATTTTGACAGCACATAGTAGGATTGTAATAAATGCTTGTTGACTGATTGCTTGATTTTCCTATAATACTCTGTGCCTCAGAGAGAAGACATTACCAGGAGTCAGAGGGGGAAAAAAGCCATGCATAGTGAAAAATCCTTTAGTATGCCTATGTGACAGATGTACATAAGTTTTAAAATATGTAGATATACCACTATTGGGTCTGTATCTCAAAAAGATCAGAGATAAGGGAAAAGGACCTACCCTTGTAAAAATAGTTTTAGCAGATCTTTATGATGTCCAACAATTGGGGAATGGCTGAATGAGTTGTGGTATCTGCTCATAATGGAATATTGTTGCACCATTGTTGCACAGTCACAGAAATGTGCATTTCTATGTGTTGTTATAAATATGTTCCATATTCATTTTTTTATTAGGAACTTATCGCTTGCAGGTAATTTGATTCAAATACCTTCACCAAGAGGAGAACTAGAGCTTAACTACATTTAAATGTCGTCATATTTACCTGGGTAAGAGCAAAACACAAGCCACTTTGAGGTTATTATAGAGAAACTCCCCAAGACTGAGTTCAGTCTTATCACCAAAAGTAGAGGAGTCTAGGAACTCTGCTTTGATATTTGGATTGGTCAATAATGCTAAATGCCCCAGAAAAGTCAGGGAGATTAAGAACTGAGAAAGGGTTTTTAAATATAGCAATAAAGAGGTCATTTTGTCCTTCACAACTCCTGAACACTGACGATAAAGTATGCTTTGCATCTCTTTGATAGGAAGTGATGGACTTTTGGGACAAAGAATGAGACCAAGTAAATGTGATTAAAAAGAAAAAAGGAAAATAAAGTACCGAAGATATATGAAAATTACACAAGAGAAAAGAGTAAAAGGAAGTTCAGAAGGTGACATGGGAAACATAGTAGTGTTACTTTTATGTTAAAATTAAAGCATACCTTAAAATAGTAGTTCTCAAACTTCTTGGTCTCAGGAGCCCTTTTACTCACAAAAATTATTGAGACCTAAAAGGTTATGGGTCTTTTTTCCTGAATGTGGACTATATCTATTGAATGTGTATAATAGAAATTTAAAATGTCTTAATATTATCATGAAAAAAGAGTTTTGTCTTTATTGAACCTCTAAAAAGATCTCAGACATTCCTCTGGGTTCAAATACCACAGTTCAAAAATCAAGCTATACATGGTGAATTCATGGTTCCACATGCAAGACTCTTTCTTAATATTTTGGAAATGTTCCTGATGATAACTGTCAATTTTAAAAGCATATGGGGAGATTTTTAAAAGTTTGTTATTAAATAAGATTAATTAAATAGTTTCTTATTAAATAAGAGGGTTTTGAAAATAAGTAGAGTTAATGATAATCATATTTAAAAAGTAAGAAAGAAAAGAACATTGATAAATTATATTTAAAAATACAAATAAGAGCAAAAGAAAATGCAGAATGAGAACCAGACAAAGCAGCATTAAAACTACCATGATAAATATATATGTTGTAAAATGTCTTCCACAACATCCACACCAAAGGATATCTTGTATAGAACCACTATATATTTTACTGTTCTGTCTTTTGTTTTTAAAAAGAAAAATAAGACTAAGGGGAGGAAAAATATGTGTGTAATGAAGATTCACAATTTCTTATGTGGTCCTCTTTTTTTCTGTTCTTTGAATGTGGAAAAGTTTGTTTAATGCTTGTCAAATTCATTAGTAATAAAAGAGGAAAATTTAATAACAATTTTTAAAAAAGCTACTTTGAATTAATAGTTTCATTCAAACTAGTAGAAGTAGTATCTGCAGCCAGATGGAAAGTAAATGATAAGTAAATGGAGGGAGAGATAGTAGAGGCAGGAAATCTATATTATTCTTTCTAGGAATTTAGCAGTGAAAGAGAGGAGAGATATAGAAGAACAGCTTGAGGGGATGACAAAAGAGAATTGTGTGTGTGTGTGTGTGTGTGTGTGTGTGTGTATGCTTAATTGTCCACAAACCTCTCTGGTTTGGGGGGGGGGGGTGAGTGCTTCGCCTCTCTTGAAGCAAACTGCCTCTGCCCTTGACACCCCTGCTTCTCCCACATGCTATCCCTGCCCTAATCTTTTCTAGAAAATTTCATATCCTCATTGTTGTGGGGCCAACTCCTTGTTGTGAAGGGAGCTGACTCCTGCAACAACTAACCAGTTCTTGCCATTTCCATGCCTTTAATACCAAAGTTGAGAAACCAATCAGATATGACAAGACCTTGCTCTTTCCATTAAACACTCATCACCTTTTATCTGTATCAATGAGCCAGCCTAGAAGAGGACCACCATTTGGACAGTGTCACCACTACTTTCTTCTAACCTGAAGATCATGCCTAAGATCCAGTAATCTTCTTGGTTTTCTCTTTCTCTTGTTATCCCTGCCTTCCTGTGTTTTATGAATCAGCCCTTGATTGTTCCCTAGTGAAGAAGGTAAGACTTGCCATAAATAGAGTCTATTAGTCTATTGTTCTACACATCACTGTCATCTAATTTTTTTTATGAAAACTCCTCAAAGCCCCCAAATAGCTTTGTAGATTGGGGCTGCATATTTGAAGACCCAACCCCCAAAGGAATCAGGAAAATGAAAGGATTTGGTGGAGAAAATGAATATAGAGAGGAGAAGGGGAAAGAAAAGGATGAAGGTAGAAAAAAGGGAGAGGGAAAGGGAAGAGCAGCTTCAGCTTCTTCACCTACAAATGAAGAATAATAGTATTTACTTCCTAGGATTGTTGTGAGAGTTATATTGCATAATGTTGGTAAAACAAGGTTAGCCAGCTTTAAAGGACTATATAAAAGTCAGCTTTCATTATTATTATAAGTGATTAATAAATGTTTCTTAGGATTAATGGTACAATCTCCCAAAGGAAACAGGAAGGAAGGGAATCAAGTCACAATGCTAAAACCCTGGCATGGAATTTGTGTGCCAGTCCTAAAAAAAAAAATCTTTCATGGTTCCCATGTATGTGTGACCCAAGGGAATTAAGTCCATAAAATAGAAATTGCCAACCATTTAGAAAGGAATTCCTCTAAAGCTACACCCTTAGGGATGAAAGCATCATTTGCTAAAGTATCCAAAATAAACTTTTACATAAAGCAGGATACCATGTTTAATGTAGTGCTATGTCATCTTTTTTTTGTTTTGTTTTTAAACATTATTTTATTTGGTCATTTTCATACATTATTCATTGGAAACAGAGATCATTTTCTTTTCCTCCTACCCCCCCCCCCACTACTCCTCCCCTAGCCAACAGGCGATTCCACTGGGTATCACATGTATCCTTGATCTGAACCAATTTCCATGTTGTTGGTATTTGCATTAAGGTGTTCATTTAGAGTCTCTCCTCAATCATGTCCCCTCAACCTCTGTAGTCAAGCAGTTGCTTTTCCTCGGTGTTTTTACTCCCTCAGTTTGTCCTCTGTTTGAGGATAGTGTTTTTTCTCATAGATCCCTGCAGATTGTTCAGGGACACTGCATCGACACTAATGGAGAAGTCCCTTACATTTGATTGAACCACAGTGTATCAGTCTCTGTGTACAATGTTCTTCTGGCTCTGCTACTTTTGCTCTGCATCACTTCCTGGAGGTTGTTCCAGTTTCCATGGAATTCCTCCACTTTATTATTCCTTTGAGCACAATAGTATTCCATCACCAACATATACCACAATTTGCTCAGCCATTCCCCAATTGAAGGGCATCCCCTCATTTTCCAATTTTTTGCCACCACAAAGAGCTCAGCTATGAATACTCTTGTACAAGTCTTTTTCCTTATTATCTCTTTGGGGTACAGACCCAGCAGTGCTATGGTTGGATCAAAGGGCAGACAGTCTCTTATCACCCTTTGGGCATAGTTCCAAATTGCCCTCCAGAATGTTGGATCAATTTACAACTCCACCAGCAATGAATTAGTGTCCCCACTTTGCCACATCCCCTCCAGCATTCATTACTTTCCTTTGCTGTCATTTGAACAATCTGCTAGGTGTGAGGTGATACCTCAGTTGTTTTGATTTGCATCTCTCTGATTATAAGAGATTTAGAACACTTTTTCATGTGCTTATTAATAGTTTTGATTTCTTTAACTGAAAACTGCCTGTTCATGTCCCTTGGCCATTTTTCAATTGGAGAATGGCTTGATTTTTTTGTACAACTGGTTTAACTCTTTATAGATTTGAGTAATTAGACCTTTGTCAGAGGTTTTTGTTATGAAGATTGTTTCCCAATTTGTTGCTTCCCTTCTAATTTTGGTTACATTGGTTTTGTTTGTACAAAAACTTTTTAATTTGATGTAGTCAAAATTATTTATTTTACATTTTGTGACTCTTTCTAGGTCTTGCTTGGTTTTAAAATATTTCCCTTCCCAAAGGTCTGACATGTATACTATTCTGTGTTCACCTAATTTACTTATAGTTTCCTTCTTTATATTCAAGTCATTCACCCATTATGAGTTTATCTTGGTGTAGGGTGGGAGGTGTTGATCCAAACCTAATCTCTACCACACTGTCTTCCAATTTTCCCAGCAGTTTTTATCAAATACTGGATTTTTGTCCCCAAAGCTGGGGTCTTTGGGTTTGTCATAGACTGTCTTGCTAAGGTCATTTACCCCAAGTCTATTCCACTGATCCTCCTTTCTGTCTCTTAGCCAGTACCAAATTGTTTTGATGACCACTGCTTTGTAATATAGTTTGAGATCTGGGACTGCAAGGCCACCTTCCTTTGTATTTTTTTTCCATTATTTCCCTGGATATCTTTGATCCTTTGTTCTTCCAAATGAACTTTGTTATGGTTTTCTCCAATTCAGTAAAAAAGTTTTTTGGTAGTTCAATGGGTATGGCACTAAATAAGTAAATAAGTTTGGGTAGGATTGTCATTTTTATTATGTTAGCTCATCCCACCCATGAGCAATGTTTTTCCAGTTGTTTAGATCTAGTTTTAATTGTGTGGAGAGTGTTTTATAGTTGGGTTCATATAGTTTCTGTGTTTGTCTCGGCAGATAGATTCCTAAGTATTTTATATTGTCTCAGGTGACTTTAAATGGAATTTCTCTTTCTAATTCTTGCTGCTGAACTGGGTTGGAGATATATAGAAGTACTGATGACTTGTGCAGGTTTATTTTGTATACTGCAACTTTGCTAAAGTTGTTGATTATTTCAACTAGCTTTTTGGTTGATTCTCTAGGATTCTTTAAGTAAATCATCATATCATCCGCAAAGAGTGATAGCTTGGTCTCCTCATTGCCAATTTTAATACCTTCAATTTCTTTTTCTTCTCTAATTGCTACTGCTAGTGTTTCTAGTACAATATTAAATAATAGAAGTGATAATGGGCATCCCTGTTTTACTCCTGATCTTATTGGGAAGGCTTCGAGTTCATCCCTATTGCAGATGATGTTTGCTGATGGTTTTAGATATATACTGTTTATTATTTTTAGGAAAGGCCCTTCTATTCCTATACTTTCTAGTGTTTTCAATAGGAATGGGTATTGTATTTTATCAAAGGCTTTTTCTGCATCTATTGAGATAATCATGTGATTTTTGTCAGTTTGCTTGTTAATATGGTCAATTATGTGGATGGTTTTCCTAATATTGAACCATCCTTGTATTCCTGGTATGAATCCTACCTGATCATAGTGGATAACCCTTGTGATGACTTGCTGGAGTCTTTTTGCTAGTATCCTATTTAAGATTTTTGCATCTATATTCATTAGGGAGATTGGTCTATAGTTTTCTTTCTCTGTTTTTAACCTTCCTGGCTTTGGGATCAGTACCATGTTTGTGTCATAAAAAGAATTTGGTAGAACCCCTTCTTGGCTTATTCTGTCAAATAGTTTGCATAATATTGGGATTAGTTGTTCTTAGAATGTTTGATAGAATTCATTTGTGAATCCATCTGGACCTGGGGATTTTTTCTTAGGGAGTTCTTTGATGGATGACTTGTTCAATTTCTTTTTCTGATATGGGGTATGTCATCTTCTTCCATGACAGTTTATATTGAATCTGTTCCTGGATTGTGTTCCTTAGAAAGATCTCTTCTCAGGGGCAGCTGGATGGCTGATTGAGAGTCAGGCCTAGAGATGGTTGGTCCTGGGTTCAAAATTGGCCTCAGACACTTTCTAGCTGTGTGACCCTGGGCAAGTCACTTAACCCCCATTGCCTAGCTCTTACTGTTCTTCTGCCTTGGAACCAATACCCAGTATTGACTTTAAGACAGAAGGTAAGAGTTAAAAAAAAAGTTCTTCTCTGAATAAATAACTTGATCCTTACATGTCAGCAAAACAAATGACAAAATTGTTTTTATTAGATTACTTTCTGACCATAGTGCCAAGGCATTCTTCCAAGTTGTTAGCATGAGAAAATGTTTGTTAGATTGTAAACTCCTTGAGGGCAGGGACTGGTTTTTGTTTCTTTTTGTATCTTTTGTGTATAGCACAGTGCATGGCATATAGCTGCTTGGGCATCATGCCCCCCAAAACCATAGAAATGTTTCAGGCAAACTATTATCAGGGAAATTTCTTTGCTCCCTTACATCCTTGTGACTCCTAAACCAAAGCATCTGATAACTCCTGTCATAAAGAGGATTATCCTCTTTGGATTGTCTTTTATATTTGAGATGACAGAGAGATACACCTTCAGGCTATGCCTTGAAACCATCAAGTTGTATTTAAGACATCTACCTGTCATGAACCCTAAACTATGAGGGTCACCCCTTAGGTCTTCAGCCAAACCTCCCCCCTCTGCCCATGCCTCAGGCCATACCATTCTAGAGTCTTCACTGTTGCAAAGAGTATAACGACCTGGGAATTGATGTCATCTGGGAACAGCTTTCCATCTCTGCTGTTTCCCCTAGGAGGCAGTCTTCCTGGCATTTAACATTACCTTGTAAATTAATAACTTTCTCTTTTTATTTTTAAGCTAAGTTTTGGAGTCTTGTATCCTTGCAAAAGGTACCATTCCTCGACCCCGGGAGTTCACCTCAAGCCCCCCCATAACAATAGTAGATATTTAAATTTTTATTGATTGATTAAACAGACAAAGTGAAGAAATGTTCTTGGAGGAATTCCATGTGAACTGGAACAACCTCCAGGAAGTGATGCAGAGCGAGAGGAGCAGAACCAGAAGAACATTGTACACAGAGACTGATACACTGTGGCACAATCGAATGTAAAGGACTTCTCCATTAGTGGCAATGCAATGATCCTGAACAATTCTGAGGGACTTATCAGAAAGAACGCTATCCACATCCAGAGGAAGAACTGTGGGAGCAGAAACACAGAAGAAAAACAACTGCTTGATTACATGGGTTGAGGGGGTTATAATAGGGAATGTAGACTCTAAACGATCACCCTAGTGCAAATATCAGTAATAGGGAAATAGATTCTGATCTGATCTGATCTGATCTGATCAAGGACACATGTAAAACCCAGTGGAACTGTGCATTGCTACAGGAAAGGGTGGTGGAAGGGAGGGAAAGAATATGATTCTTTTAACCAAGGAATAATGTTCTAAATTGACTAATTAAATAAAATTTTCAAAAAAAAAAAGAAAATGTTCCCTTTCTATGTACACTTACCAAACCATAATTTCATCAAGATTTCCTTTGAAACCCTGAAATAATCTGAAAAGTGGTTTTATTTCCATTTTCACTTTTGCCTGTGTAGATAATCAGTGAATCTCAGTCTTCTGAAGCCAAGCTCACAGGAATCCCTGTGACATATGCCAGACTTCCTAGTAAGGAAGCTTTGATCATTTATCAGTAAGTGAGATTATCCACACGTGTCCTTTAAGGGAAAAGTTTAGAACCGGTACAACCAAAAGAAGAATTCCATGCTTTGTGATATTTTTTAAAAATTCAATTCTAAAAGAATGTAGGTTTTTATCACAGATGGCTGCCCTCATATTTTTCCTACAACTAGCCTGGGTCACACACTGGTTATGTGTGACATAGACAGACAGTTTCATGGGTACCAAAAGTTTGACTAACTCGATTATTTTCACTTGAACTTAGAAACTTTTATGCACATAAGAGAAATAATTTGCTTATATTTATACACTATTCAATGTATGTGAATATCTGCATATCTATTTATATTCACACTCACATTTTAAAATCTCATATGTCTGTGCAAGACATAATTTTTCATAATATAAAGCTGTGCATTAGGCAGGTGGGGCACAGTGTATGCAGTGCTGGTGCAACCATTAGGAAGATTCAGATTTCAAATCCAGCATCAGACACATACTAGCTGTGTGGCCCAAGGCAAATCAATTAACCTTTGACTCAGTTTCCTCTTCTGTAAAACAAGTAAAATAATAGCATCTACCTCCCAGGGTTCTCAGAGATAAAATGAGAATACTTGTAAAGCATTTCATAAACTTTAAAGTGCTGTATAAATACTACTTTTTTCCTTAAATTTCAAAATTTTAGAGACCAGGGTCTATTGGTTTCTAGAGAAACCGTATCAGCCAAAAAAACCAACAAGTGTCCACTACAAACTTTCTCTATGCCAAGGCACCCAGGTTTTTTTAAATGCTCAAATGGTATGGTGATCTCATCAATATGGGAGTGCCCTCCAATGATGCTGATCACATCATGCACAAACATTAATGTAATGTCCATTCTTGTTCACATCTTTCTGTAAGTTTTCTACAGGGACGTTACTGGATGTATTAAAAGCTTTCCTTCTCTTTCTACCAACACCAGGAGTCTGCCAGATGACCAAAATATCGCAAGTACCCATGTTTCTTGTTGCTCTCTACCAATTCTACCAAATCCTTTTTTGGCTTCCCCAAGAAATACCTGTTAGCCATTCTTCTCCTAGCCACAAATCTTTCTTTCTTCTGGTTTTATTTATTCCAAAAATGTCAAGATTGATACAATTCAGCTCTTCATTTGTCTCTGCACATGGCTCTTACCATTCAGAGTAGCAATCATTGAACTGCAATTTATAGATAATTTAAAACTGTGACTCTTCCCACCCTCTGCCCCTTTGTTGCTGTCACCATACAAGTGAAAGAGGGCCCCGTGTGACCGCGGGTCATTTTATTTTGTAATGTTTCATGGATGACCATGGCCAAGAACTCATCTCCAAGTGTCCAGACTACTGCTAATGGGCCTCTCTGGACTTAGCTGAGCTGTTCCTCAGAAAGCATACTTGGCCTGTTGCCAGACAACCCTGAAAGCCTTTACAACCTTTTGATGAAGCCTGTCAGGGCTGATGCTCTGCTGGCATATGGCCTTCAACACCCCAAGGCCGCCTACACTCCATGTTGAGGTACAGAGGTGAAACTTTGTAGAGAAGGTGTGGGCAATGCAAAGACATGGAGAGGTAACCTGTAGGCAAAAAGAATTCCTGCAGGAGTTCAAAAAGGATTTTAAAGATCAAATAAGAGAGGTAGAAGAGAGATAAACATGTACCCATATAAAACTGTGAATATGTCAATTATATTTTCTTCTGAAGAAGAGGATATATGTGGTAGTAGTCTCTCGGTAACCGAGGATGACGATTGTCTTTGTGCGTTTTTGTGCACAAAGACACTTGTGCGTGAAAGAGATTTAAGTGGAAAAGCCGATGCACAGAGACAGTCCCACTCTCTCGGCGTTGGAAGCCTGGGTCCAGTGGCATAAAAAGTCGTTACACCTGGAGACTTCCTCAACAGGAAAATCTAAGTTCAAATCCAGCCAAGGACATTTCCTAGCTATGTGACTCTGGGCAAGTCACTTAATTCTGTTTGCCTCAGTTTCCTCATATAAAATGAGCCGGAGGAGGAAATGGCAAAGCACTGTATTATATTTGCCAAGAAAACCCCAAATGGCATCACAAAGAGTCAGACATGACTGAAAAATGCTGGAACAACATATATACATATGCCATATATGTTTATGTTTTAATAAAAAATTTGATTAAGTAGTTTTTAATCACATGTCATTAGCCTTAAGCCTCCCTTTATAACGGTTTGACAAGTTGTAATTGAGTGATTCATAGCAAGAGATAGACTCAGTTATTAGCTGATTGAAGGCACAATAATCATAAGAATAATCAAGTAGTAATTATGAAGTGTTATATTTAGCATTGGAGATCTTCTTTGTTACTGTGCACTCTCATAGCCTTATACAGTATCATAACTGGGTTGTGACATAAAAAAAAGTTGAGCAAACTTATCTTGTGGTTACCAATGATACTTGAAGGGGGGAAAAGGGATAATTACATAAAAAGGTTGGACTGGATTGTATTTAAAATAGGGTCACTTGAAATTTCTATTAATTCCAAAGAAATTTATTTACAATTTATTTACAAAATAGAGAAAGAGTGAAGAGAATTAGAGAGAGGACGGGGAAGATATCTAGCCTAAGCACTATGGCATTTAAAAGAGTGGATGCCATAAACTGTAATAGTTAAAATGGTTTGAGGTTCATCAACTGTAGTGAGTAAAATAGTGGAAGATATAAATTGTAGTAGATATAAGAGTGGGTGAGTAAATTGTGACAGCAGAAAATATGTTTTCACTACAGTGTCTTGTTTTAAATCAAATATAAGGTGGTCACCAGGGAAATATTCCCAATTATGAATATACCCAAGTCAACTGGGTTTTATAGAGATTTTAATTAATACAAATGAGGAATTAAAGAAAAAGAGAAAGAGAGAGAAAAAGTAAATAAATGAGAAAAGAATAGGCAGGCCCAGGCAGCCCTGGCCAACCCAGGCCTAAGCCCTAAAAGAAAAGATCAGTCAGTCCTTATATCTTAATCACTCACCACAAAATCTGTCCAAGCAAAGATTCTAGTGACACCAGGCCAGCTCCATCTCAGCTGACTTCACCAGCTCAATCCTCAATCTGAATGTTTCAGAATAAGTTCCTTGAGAACTGGTGCCTTGCCATCTCCACAGGAAGTGACGAGAACTCCAGAGGCTGTTCTCTACCTCACTTCCTGCGTCTCACATGAGCCACTAAAAGTGGCTCCAGCTTGGCTTAGGACAGCCCGGGGGAGCAGTTAGTTGTTTCTGATTTGTCATTAGCTAGCACATGCCCGTGTAGTGTGGGTGTGCACATTCCTGGGTGCTAGACCAAGCAAGATGGAGAGAATTTAAAAATCACACTAGGTAGCTCAATGGATAGAGAGCTAGGCCTAAAGGCAAAAAGTCCTGGGTTCCAGTATGACCTCAGATATTTCATAGCTGTGTGAAACTGGACAAGTCACTTAGCCCCAATTGCCTAGTTCTTACCGCCCTTCTGCTTTGGAACCAATATACAGTTTTGAATCAAAGATAGAAGGAAAGGGTTTGGGAAAAAAAGTAAGTTAAAGTAAAAAAACAAACAAACAAACCCATGTCTGGAGAGCTCCTCCCTCTGCCTCTGAGAACTCTCAACTCCTTTCAATACTCATTTCAAATGATCTTTCTTGTAAGGGACTTTTCCTGTTGTCAATGTACTTCCAATTAACTCTGATTTTGCTTTCACTGAACATGCTTCATCCTCGAAGGAGAATGTGAGAGCTTCAAACCTAATACCTGGCATGGTGCCTGGCCCAGAATGCTTATCGGTTTCTGGACTGATTCCACACCCTTTTGAGTGTGTGCCCTCCCTTCTTGGTGGTTTCTTTTTCTCACCTCACTGGGAATACCTTTTTGTTTTCTTTCTTACAAAAACCCATTTTAAGGAAAAGGTTGCAAAATACATTCACACTCTCATGTGAGAGAGATGGTGAACTATATAAACCTTTGCTTTGCATTGGGGCATTCGAATTTTAAAAGGAACCAAAGTTAAAGGGATGAAGTTCTAAAAAGTACCAAGTTAGTGTAAGCATGCATTCAGTGAGGGAAATATTTGGGGGAGGGCTGGGGTGAAGGGAATAAAGGGGGTGGGCAGCTAAGTGGCTCAGTGGACGGAGAGCCAAGTCTGCAGATAGGAGGTCCTGGATTCAAATGTGAATTCAGACACTTCTTACCAATATGGCCCTGGGCAAGTCATTTAACCTCCACTGCGGTAGCCCTTACCACTCTTATGCCTTAGAACCAATATATAACATTGCTTCTAAGACAGAAGGTAAGGGTTTATTTATTCATTCATTTTAAGAAGAAGAGACTAAAAGGAGAACTTCTTGGGGCTTGGGAAATGTCAATGCTGCCCATACATAATAGTGCCTCCTGTTGATGCCCAGAGTTGAGCAGGGGATATATTAATTAGCCAGGAAAGAGAAGCGTTAACAGACCTGGGGGAGTAAAGCAGGGTGTCATTTAGAGCCAGGAGAAGGAAGCCGGCATTTAGAAGAGGAGTGATCACAGTTCAAAGTTCGAAGAAAACAGGAGGAATTCCTCCAGAGATCCTGGGGTGGGACTGGCAAGCCCAGGTCCAGGTTTATAGAGAGAGCCATGCAAAAGATTGGCATCATTTTAAAGTGCTCTCACTCCTCACAGCTGGAGTCAAAGCAGTTCAGCCCTGCCACTCCAATGCGGCCAATAGCAAAAAACCTAGGACGGAGTCCCATGGGCTGCTGGCAGAAGGTGTGGTGGTGGATATTGCCTTGGCTGGGGAGGGGAGAGGGAAGAGGGTAATAACAAGTTCTGAGCCTTTCACCTGTGTGAGCTATGCCAAAGGACTGGTATCCTGAGGCTGAACTTTTTGAACAAAGACTGAGTACACTGTAAGACAAAGAGGTGAGGTGTGGCTCTAGACAGAAGCTTCAAGACTTGCTCAGTTGTCTTCCCATTTCAGGATTCTATAATTCTAGAGTGGGTAGAAAAGGTAGCTACCTATATGATTTTATTTCAGCTCCCTTTTTAAAAATCTGCTCTATATTTGCACAATTAGAAATTCATTACTTTGGCTTGTAGTTTGTTATTTGCTAAAGTGCAAATAAATAAGGGGATCAAAAATCGTTGTCTTGCCTCTAATTTATATATTCATGCAAGTTTCTACTCATTTTTCAGAGTTGACTTTTATAATGGGAAAAAGGAAGATATGTGAAGATACTGCATGCCTGAGAGTGGAAATAGGTGTCCTATGAGGGAGGAAATGACTTGAAAGTTTGGGTACAGTAGAAGATGGTTAAGAAAAAAATTTTTTTTTTTTACAATTATGCATAGAGATGACCCTGCACTTACCAACACTGTCTGTATTTAGTATCAGAATGAGCATCTTTTGCAACTCAAACCACATTAACTGTCTCTGGCTTATTCCTTCCTCTAAATTTCTCCACTTGTTTTGCTTTTTACCACAGAAAACTATATAAATCCTCTTCTGCAAGATTCCATCAAAGTGCATCCTTTGCTGATATTTCTTTCACTTCATGTTTCTCTATCATTTCCTCTTGATTTCTTCCTCTCTTTCTCCCTCTTCCACTCCCTCTCCTTTCCATCTCCCCCTCTCCCCTTCTCCCTTTCTCTTTTTCTCTCTTCATTTCTTTTCTCCTGTCTTAGCATCAATTTTAAGACAAAAGCAAGGCTAGAAGTCTTGCCCAGGGTCACATAGCTAGGAAGTATCCTCAGATACTTTCAGATGTGAACCCAGGACCTCCCAACTCCAGACTTGGTTCTCTATCCATGGGGCTACCTAGCTGCTCCTCCATCCCCATAACTTTCTACATTGTTTCTCTTTCCTGTTCCAGCTGCTCCTTTTGTATATACCTTTTTCCTCACTTTCTAACTTATTTATTTTTTCTTTTCATGTCATCTTCAAAGTTATGGATAGCTTTTCTTGTTTAAGTGTAACTCTTGTATCAGAATCTTTTTCCGGACATTCAAAGGACCTGAGTCACCTTGGGTAAGTAGTGCTATTATTTCTGTGATTATCACAGTCTATATAGCTATATGTTTACATGTCTTTATCTGTTTCTCTAGCTCTATGAAACAATAAGCAAACAATATACTTTGATGGACTGGGCAGCTAGGTGGCACAATGGATAGAGTGCTGGGCTTGAAGTCAGGAAGACTCCTCTTTACGAGTTCAAATCCAGCCTCAGACATTTATTAGCTAGGTGATTCTGGGCAAGTTACCCAAACCTGTCTGCCTCCGTTTCCTCATTTGTAAACTGAGCTAGAGAAGGTAATGGCAAACCACATCAGTATCTTGGCCAAGAAAACCCCAAATGGGGTCACAGGGATTTGGATATGACTAAAAAATGACTTAACAATAACATTTTATAGGAGTTGTAGAGCAGAGGATTGATAGTTTTCTGTGGTAAGGAGTAAAACAAGTATTATATATTGACATACATACACACATATATACTTATATAAATACATACATACATATATATATATGAGAGAAAAAGAGCACTCTTTCCTCAAGGATGTCCATCTAAAATAGATAAGCTTGTTTAGTTTATCCTAGAATCTGCTCTCTTCCTATCATTTCTATTTTGCTGCTACAGCACTTAAAAATTCCAAAAAGTCAATTTGGCCAGTAGAGGAATCCTACTCAAGGAGTACCCACCCCCTCTCCTACTTTCTCCCATCTTGATTGGATGAGACCAATTCCTAGGAAGTCACTCTTCTGACTGATTCTGACTGATAAGGTCTTGAGTAGAATTTTTCCAATGTCCAAATTAGATATCACAATGATACCTCTGTTAGACAAACATACACAGCAGGTGCTTAATAAAGGCTTGGTGAATTCAGTTGATTGAGTTTGTTGCCATAATGCAGCATGCCCATACTCATGCCATAACTTCTTTCTGGTGGGTGAGTTGTATTTGGGGCAATATGCTTTGTAACTTCCACCACAGAACTTCCCAATGGATGTCTCGGTGATGTAACTGGCACCCACTACTGGCCCTTCACAACTCCATCTTGTCTGCAGGATTTTCACTGAAGGGAACTTGGGCCCAATGAACAGAAATTGGTCTAATTCTTAGTTCACTCTTCAGCTCTCTTTGAAAACAAGAGGATTTCCCCTTCCAGCAGATGTGGAATTGTGCATGCTTTATTGGTAAAGGGCTAATTTTAAGATTAGAGAAAAGGAGGAGGGAGGAAAGGCTAAAAAGGAAAACCAAAAAGACCAAGTAGAAAATGAGGAATTATGGAATAGAAATCCATGTTTCTAATGCAATCAATGGGCCATTGTGTGGTGTGTGTGTGTGTGTGTGTGTGTGTGTGTGTGTGTGTGTGTGTATTGGGCAGTGTGCTTTTTAAAGCTATAATCTTATTAATTCCTCTATTATTGATACATCTTTGTCAGAAGCCAAGCTTGCTTTTAGCAGTGACACACTTCATGAGCAGGTTCTGTGAAAACTTCCTCTATCTACAGGCCTTTGATGATGTGCCATAGAAAAATACACTTCCAGGTATGAGTTTTTTGCTTTAGTAAGTTCATGAGTCATTGCTGCCCTCCCACCTTTTCTCTTCTCCTCCCTAGTCTTTCCAGGACTGTGATCTTTTAGTCCAGATTATACTATGACACTGAAAAATTCCAGGTAGCCTATGAATAACTAGAGAGCTTCATTATGTTTCTGACCCTCTATGAGAGCACCTACTACCAAGGGCATCACTGAAGAAGCCCATGATTCTCTAGGCTGTTTGTCTAAGAGCTCGCCACAGCAATCTTAGCACAGCAAGAGAAGAATGAATGAGATACTTGGTTCTGTATTAGAAGATACAAATGAAATGTTTTAACCTAGACTGGCCTCAAGAATAAGCAAAACCAAGAGACCCCCTGACATCATTAGCAGGAGAACATTTATGATGTGTCAGCCTCTCTTCCTTTTCAAGTATTCATTTTCCAAGATTTTTATTGCCTCCCCAAATCTGTACAACCTGAAGAAAAACTGCTAGGAGCTCAGCATTACCTTGTTTTCGGGGCGGGGGGGGGGACACAAAAAACAAAAATTTAAAAATAAATAAATAAATATAATATAAAAGTATAAAATTTTAAAATTTAAAATAAAAAATAAAAATCTAGTCCTAGGAGGTTAATCTCTTGGCACCAGAAACACCTGAATATTATTTTTATGAATTTGTGAACAAAAAAGAGGCAATACAAACCTTCTCTCAGGATGACATGAGGCTGTCCTGACAATTGAGTTCTCTCCAAAGAAGATTCAAATGGAGACTAGAACTTCTGAATTGAGCTGGGCTTTTGGATCTGTCTTGGTATATCAATCACAGAGTCTTCTTTTCCTTGGTTCTAGAACAAAGACAAATAGAGTTAAACTGCTCTGGAAGTAGCATGGAGCAGTGGGAAGAGAATTGGCCTTGGAGTGAGGAAGACCTGCCTTGGGCAAGTAATGACTTTTTGACTCTGAGCAAGTCATCCAGTCTCTCCAGACCCACAGGTAACTGTTTAAGGTTATAAATTGCAAAATAAATGCCAATCTACATTGAAAGAGATGTCCCACCTGGGAGTGACCTATACCAATAAAATCCTAGGTCTGGCCCAAAATAAAATCATCCATTTAGGATTGACATACAGAAGAATTGCCTCTGTGTGACAAAGCAATATTTTTTCTCCCCAAATGTCTCATTTTAATTAACCAATGACCAAGGAAATCTCTTTCTCTGGATGTCTACAGGAACTTGTTAGACTAGCATCTATATGGATAGGTGGGATTAGGGGCATGACTCCCCCAAGATTCCTTCTAGCTCTTGAAGAAATAGGGCTTAGCACAGTGCCTGGCACATTCTAAGAGCATAGGAAATGTTGATTGATTGACTCTATAATAGCCAATTTATAATAGCTCTATCATAAATAATTTTGCAGCACTCCCTCAGGACAATTCTTCCACTTGTACTTGCCTTGCTGGTTTCCCAGAAGGTCCCTTCTACCTTGGGTTCTAGGAGTAACCTTGTTGTAGTTACTGTAGTTACAAATCCCTTACCATTAACACTCAGTCAGGAGATACAAGTAGGTCTTTAAAAAAAATTTTTTTTAACCCTTACTTTTCATCTTAGAATTCATACTAAGTATGGGGGGAGAGGTAAGTAAGCTAGCTGACTCCAGTGGATTGAGAGCTAGACCCAGAGCTTAGAGGTCCTGGGTTCAAATTTGGACTCAGACTCTTCCTAGCTATGTGGTCTTAGACATCACTTAACCCCAATTACCTAGCCCTTGCTCTCTTCTGTCTTAAAGAGAAGGTAAAGTTTGAAAAAGAAAAAGAAAAAGCAGTAAAAGTTAGAATCCTGTCCCTTAACATTGGGATATAATATATCCTGCCCAGCATAGAAAAGAGTTGTTGGTAGGCAGCTGGGTGGCTCAGTGGATGAGAGCCAGACGCAGAGATGGGGGGTCCTAGGTTCAAATCTGCCTTATGCACCCCCATTGCCTACCCTTACCACTCCTCTGCCTGGAACCAATACTTAATACTGATTCTAAGATGGAGGATAAGAGGTTTTTAAAAAGGAGCTGGTGAAGTCCAAAGACTTTTGGACTCTTTGCACTCTGTAGTGACTGGTGTACTCCATGATGACTACATTTGGGTATCTGGATCAAGAGACAGTTTTGGATCTGCTATGAATGAGGTTCTATGGGCCTTAGGTAGCAGCAGATGCATGAAAAAGTATGAGACCCATGCCCAGTTTTTCAAAGGCAGTTGCTTACCTAGAGAGCAGAAGCAGCAATGAGTCCTTGGAGATGATATAGATAAACTTCTTATTTCTGCCTAAGGATAAAGATCATTATAAGGAAGATGCTACTGTGGTTCCCTGAAGGACAGCCCTGGGACTGTCTGCTGCATTGCCATACTCATAAGAGGATGGAACACCTCATTGGCCGAGAGATCTCTGAGCCTTGTATGATGGAAATGGGACTTCAGATGGTGGAAGGATTTGATAAAGGCAGGCTAAAAAGGCAAATGAAGACTTTTGAAGGGCAGAATGGCCACCTCCCTAGACTTTGTCCCTGATTTTCGGGGTTTGGCTCTCCTGAACAGCTTTCTCAAGGTTCCTGAAGTCCCATCACCCCATGTACTCCTTATGCCCATGCACAGTTTTAGAGGGCTTGGAGGTCTCAGCCAGTTGGGCATCAAGGTTCTTTCTACACACTGCTAAATCATTCCACTAATTTTATATAGTCCTATCTAGCAGAAACCAAAAAGTGCACAGTTCCAAAGTGCCACAGGACAATTACTTCTTTTTTACTCCTCCACAGAGATTCTCTCCATCAGGGTCAATACTCTAAGAGCAAACTGTTCAAGGAGGTGCTGGCCTGACCATAATTCAATAAATCATGAACAGGGAATATTTATAATTTAGTCATCAGTATGGTTTCTTAAGGGCTTTCATATTTGTTTCTTGTGTCACCAGAACCCTCCCAGAGCAGCTGTATAAGCACTGAACAGCCCTAGGAATTTCCTCCATAACCATTGCACATCTCAAAAGTCATCTGCAAAAAGGTTGCTTGCCATTATGATAAACAAGCCTCAAAGAACTCTCAATTTTGGTTTTAATAACTTTCAGATTTGAGGCTGGTATCGATTTGGTGAATTCTTTTGTTGAGCTTTACATCTTCATCCTGAGGAGTAATTGGACAAATATAAACAAACTGGCAGCCAAATTTTCATGTTACAGTCTTTGGCTTGGGGGATTTTAGAGCCCGGAGATTACTGTTAGGCTGAATTATCTCCCTTGGTCCCTTTCATTGGTCCATACCTGCAGACAGAGTCATGAACCCTCGGGGCTTTTAGTTTCTCAGATTCCTGCGAGTTTTGATGCAGTTATTTTACAGATCAATTACTAACTTTCCAACCTTATCTATGGGCTTCTTCCCTCTTTGGCTCTTTGCCTTTTGACCAATTTCATGTCTCTTTAGCATCTATCTCCACTAGAGGGCAGGTAAGGGAAATAATGGGAAATTTCTAAACAAAAGAATTTATGGGATATGAGGGTAAAGTGAGAAGTAAGAGTCCTATATTGTCATGACTTCAACCTTTTTCTCTTCTTATCCTTTAGCAGAGATTCTTAACCTGAGGTCCATGAACTTAAAAAAAAAAATAGATAGCCATATTTGAATATAATTGGTTTCTTTTATATTTTTGTTTAATTCATTTAAAACATTATTATGAGAAAGGGTCCATAGGCTTCACCAGACCTCTACAACAGGCAGAAAACCTAAGAGCTTTTGCTTTAATGCATCCTATGCATTTATTCTAGCAAAAAGATGACTGTTTTCAGTTTTGATGTAACCTCCCAATACAAGTTCTCTGGCTAGCTTTTATGAGTCTGAAAAGCCAGTTCCAGAATCAACTGAGTCTCATTTAAATACTGGAATGGAATTTTCCAACATGATCTGGCGAGTTCTCCTAAGTCAACACTGTTAAGTGGGTGATCTCAGAACACTACCATTTACGTCCTTTCTGACATACTGCTTTTCTATTTTTGGACTCTAGCACAGTGGCAGTATATGGTTCCTCTCCCCCTTCCCTCCCCCTTAAGAATGTGCTATCTTCCCATTCTTTTAACCCTGTGCTTAAAAAATTCATGAAAATAACATTCAATTGACACTGTCTTCTTGGAGTACTAGCACAATGATTTTTCTTTTGTCACAGCAAGGTTATGTTTTAAGCCCTTCTTACAGCAAGGTTATGTTTTAAGCCCTTCTTACTTACTCTGTAGGTGAGAACGAGAGCCTGGAGAGGAATGGGTGAGGGCAAAAGGGGGAGAAGCTGAGCTGATAGAATCCATTTTCTCTTGATATTCATTTTAGATGTTTTTTCACCTGGAAGCGAGTTCTTCAAAATCAAGGAGCTGAAATCTTACATAATGCTTAGTTATAGAGGTGGAAACTTTCTCCATATTTCTCTGGATCTTGTCCGGAACCATATATCACACACATTAACCAGCGAACTGAAAGGAAGTGTCTAGAATTTTTAAGGGGAAAAAAGGATTGCTATGGTATGAGGTGAGAGGCATCCTACTGAATGGAGGGTGATTTTAATGTAGGAAAAGTTGACCATGTTGTCCCTGATTTATCTGGTCCATTCAGGTAACAAGCAAGTGTTGGGTTTGTCTCTTTCAGATTCTGAGTGGTTCCATTTACAGCTTGTAAAGGGTGTGTGAATCCTTGAATGGTTCACATCCTGAGTAGCCTATTCACACCTTGTAAGGGCTTCTCACTTTTCAGACTTTGACTTCAATAGTTCAGCATAAAGGAATTGGAAAGAATTCATATTGGTTTTTCCTTTACAATATAATTACCTCCATCAATTTGCTTTATTTGTGACGCTAGTAGGGGTTTATTAAATGTACTATATACATAGAATATTTTATAATATAATAAAATATGTAATATGTTTAGCAAATCCTTACTAAGTGTCACAAATAAAACCAACATTGTAGGTCTGCTTAAAAGGGAAAAAAAGAGAATAATATGAACATTTATGACTTAGCATAGTATACCCTAGGCAAAATGTTGGACACCAGTGTTTTAGGGAAGCTAACTCCATACTTTTCAAACTAATTCTTTATTTCTTTCTTTTTAAAAAACCTTTGCCTTCTATCTTGGAATTAGTATAACTATTGGTTCCAAGGCAGAAGGGTAGTAAGGGCTCAGCATTTGAGGTTAAGTGACTTGTCCAGGGTTACACAGCTAGGGAGTATCTGAGGTCAAATCTGAATGCAAGACCTCCTGTTTCCAGGCCTGGTGCTCGATCCACTGAGCCATCTACCTACCCCTAAATGAATTCTGTCTTCAAAAATCTCTTCTATTTGTCCCTAGTTCTCTGTTCCTTCCACTCCCGTCTCAGTTTAGGTTTTCTTTCTATTAATAACTGCTAATTATATTTGTATAATATCTTACAAGTTACAAAGTGCTTTGATATTTATTATCCCAAGTGATCCTTATAATAACCCTGGGAACAAGGCAGGAGAATTCTTATCTTCTCTTCCTAGATGAGAAAATTAAAACTTTAGAAAGGCAAAATGACTCACCCAAAGTTACACAGGAAATGGCAGAACGAAAGTTTCCTGACTTCCTCAAATACTTTTTTCATAGTCCTCCCTGGGGTAGTCTGGAAGTGGACTAGAAGTAACCTTGAATCTGGTCTCCTTGATTTTTATTTCTCCCTTACCTCTCCAATCCAACCTACATTCTGTTACCAGATTAAAATGTCTAAAATCCAAATTTCAACATTTCATTGCAGTGGATAAAATTGTCTATAGGATAAGGTTCAAACTCTTTAGCCTGGCATCCAAAGCTAGGCTATAATTTGGCCTCTCTGCCCACCAACTTACTTCCCAATAAGAGTCCTCTGCTTTTACCAGATGAATTTCTTCTTCACTATTCCCTAAACTGCCTTTATTGAGTCTTAACTCTAACAGTTTTTACAAATGAAGTCGTTAGATTTAGGTCACAACCCTAAAATTATCCTTACAGAGGGAAGAGGAGTAGTGAAATGGACCTTCTGTGTGACCATGTACCTTTTTGTACTGGTTTTTCTTTTCCCTGATCTCCAGCCTCCTCTGGGAAGAAGAATGGTATCTTCTACTCAATGATGAAAATATTCACACCTGGTCATACTTTAAATGTCCCAGGGATTCCAAATTAGTCATTATCCTCAACCCTATTTCCCATCCCCTACCCCCATATTCCTTACTTCCTTCCCTTTCAATTCTCTCTCTCCCCAAAGAATCAAACTAAGCACTACTAATACCTCCCACTGTGCTCTCTGGATTGCCCGTTACATATGTAGCAAACTCCCCTTCATCCTAAATCTTTTCTTCCCTAACTCCTTTCATATTTTAGAAATCATGGAAATTTGGCTCCCTACAGTGACATAGCTTCCCTGGCTACCATTTCCTGTACTGGTTATACCTTCACTCATTTTTCTTAGCTCACTAGTAGAGGCAAAGTAGTTGGAGAGTGTCTTCCTACCTACTGCCATTTCCAGGTTCTGCCTCTATCTCAATCACTCCAGTAGTCTTTCTTCCTTTGAAGTTATACAGTCCATAACTACAATTCAATCAAAATCTTGATAGTTATTGTCTGTAGACCTCCAGATCACTTTTCTTCCTTCCTCAACAAATTAAATTCTTGGATCACAATTTTTCTCTCCTTCCTAGCTCCTACTGTCATACTAGGGAACTGTTCAACATGCATATTGACTCTTCCTTAAACACATTAACCACTCAGTTCCTCAATCTACTCAGTTCTCATGACCCCACCAATTCTTAATTCTCATTTATTCCATTCTCAACACACAAAGGTAATCATACCCTTGATCTTGCAGTCACCCACAAATGCACCACCTCCATGTTCAAGACTTCTAAAATCCCTTTATCCAAGTATAATCTATTGGTTTTTCCACCTCTTTCTCTGCTTATCTTACAAATACTTACTCTTTGTCCACAGTGTGACCTTCAACTTCTCAGTGTTAAGGGTAAATTTTTGGGTTGAGACTGAATATATTATTTAGTGATTGCCAGGGATTTAAATCCTAAATCCCAATGAAATACTCAAGTCAGAATGGAATTTTATTGTGGTTTATTTAAAATAGAAGGAAGAAATTAAGAAGAAGGAGAAAGAGAGAAATGGGTAAAGATCTACTCTGGCTTGGCCTGAGCCAGGGGGAGTTCAGAGGCCTCTCAACCAAGGGACCTTCCCAGAAGACTAAATCTAGTTTCACTTCCAGCTAGGAGGCCTTCTTCAAGATGAGGGGCCTCCTTGGATGCTGGAACCATTAGAAGGGTCAAGGGAAAGGGAAGTCAGCCTTAACACTCACTAAGTGGTCATCTAAGGTAAGCAGTCTCAGGACCCAGACTTCAGAGCTCCTCTAAGTCAAGTTTTACCACCCAAGTCCTCAAAAGCTGCAATAAGCCCCTCTCACAGGAAGTGATGTGAAATATAAAGGCAGTTCTTTACATCACTTCCTGTGTCTCACATGTACCAATGGTGCCTTAAACTTGGCTTAGGACAACCCAGGGGGTCAGTCAGTTGTTCATGATTTGTCACTTGCTACCACATGCAGGTCACAGACCATCCTCCCCCACACTTAATCCTTAAGTGGAGATGTATACATTCCTGGTTGATAGAATTCTAAAGACTAATTCAATTTGTTGATTTAAAAATGTTAAACATTACAGGCTCAAGGAAAGTCTTGTAGGCAACTACATTGGACTCCCTCCAAAATGATGTTAAAACCATTAATTACTATTCTTTGTCTATCCCATTAAACTTTAGTCCTGAATCCATTTAATTGTACTCTCCTCTACTAAGAATCTACTGAGACCCTCTTGTCACTTTACTAATTAAAAAATAACAACAACACCACACTTCTGTTTTAGAACTGATTCTCAGTATCAATTCCAAGGCAGCAGAATGGTAAGGGCTAGGCAATTGGGGTTAAGTGACTTGCTCAGGGTCACACAGCTAAGCAGTATCTGAGGTCACATTTGAACCTAAGATCTCCTGTCTCAATTCATTGAGTCATTTAACTGCCCCCAGAACTGTTACTTTTTAGATTATTGGACTAGGAATAACCTACCCTCTAGAGATTTAGAAATTTTTAAGCAACCTTTAAAAAACAACAATTGAGCAAAATAAGTGAATTGTCCCTGCAGAAATAGTGGAAATACCCAGACTCAGAAATATTCTTAGCTAAAAAATGTTAAGCAAACAGCTCATTGTTTGCTTAGAAACTAAGGCAGTAAAAGTTGGAAAGCTGGGAAGGCTGGGACTGTGATTTGGTAGTAGACAATGTGATTTAAATGCCTGAAGGTGGACTTGAAAACTACAAAGAGCAGGGCCAGTTCTTTGCCTCAGGCGTTCTACTCTTGTATAATGAAGATGATGAAAGAATTGGCATAAGGGACCTAGAAGGGAAGATGAAAAGAATTGCAATTGTTTAACCTGGAGAAAGACTTTCTAATGATAGCATATGGTGTGTTATTATACAGAGTATGCTACCAATTATTCTCTCTCTACTCTCCCTCATTCTGGCTTCTGGGGTGAGGCCAAAATGAGTGGAAATAGATTTCATTGTAACAGTGAGAAATCAGGGGATGGATAAAAAAAAAATTATTTACAAGTAGCATGATTAAAAGGGGGGGGGCAGGAGGAGGGGAAGGAGGGAGAAGGAGAAAGGAAGGGTCTCTGAGACTTGGAAAATCTGTGTAAAAAAGTTTGGCCTTCCCTTTGTACCAGAAAAGAAGTGTAAATCTTGAAATCTCTCAGACTTGTGAATGTTAAAAATTTCCCCATCAGGGAATTCTTAATTGGAACAAATTCCCTACTGAGAAACATTCCCCATTTTGATGTGAGAACTCGCCAGGATCAGAAATGGGAGGACCTCTACTCCACCCGTACTTAAGACTGCTTTAGGGGAGAAAATTTCCTTGCTAAACAAAGAAAGTACTTGGATCCATGCTTATGGTGGGGCAAGGAGTTCTTTGAGCCAGGCCTGTTTTTAGAATTGATACAATGGGATGCTAGGTACCTAAAAGGGTCCGGCAAGTTTTCTCTTGATGAGATTAGTTGACTCAGCTGTGTTTTCTCTTGTTCAGACTTAATGAGGAGATTGGTTGACACAGTAGCATTTTTTCAGATTCACACTTACTGAGGAGATTTGTTGACTTAGCAGGAATTCAGATGGGCATTCCTTTGGAAAGCATCTACAGTGGTTGGTAGATGTAGGGACTTAGGGGAGGTGACATGGGAGAAAAACCCCTATATAAGAAAAAGCAGAATCTGTTGAGGGGAGATGGATATATCCTTTTGGATATATCCTTTTGGAGAAAGCCTTTTGGAGGATCTCTGATGAGGACCGCTTGGGAAGAATCTCTTGAGAGAGGCCTTTTGGAACAGTCTCTGGCTGGAAGGCTCTCTGGTGAAGTCAGCTGAGATGGAGCTGCTCTGATGTTACTAGAATCCTTGTTTAGTCAGACCTTGTGGTGAGTGTTAAAAAACTGATGGATTTCTCTCTTAAGACTCAGGTCTAGGCCATATTGGCTTGAGGCCCTTCATACTTTTTCCTTTCTTACTCTCTCTCTCTTTCTTTGCTTACTCATTGTATTGTTAATTAAAATCTCTATAAAACCCAATTGACTTGGGTATTTGAATAATTGGGAATATTTCCCTGTCAACCACCTTATATTTGATTTTAAAACCAAGACACTGTAGTGAAACATATTTCTGCGGTCAAATTTACTCACCCTCTCTTATATCTATCACAATTTATATCTTCCACCATTTTAACTCACTACAGTTTAAGACCTCAACCATTTTAAATCTCACAGAAGTCTGAATGCTTTATTTTCTTTTATGGTGTGTTTACTGTAAAATTTGGGATAAATATCTGGTCATAAGCTACTTTGTGCATTTCTGAATTTCTAAACTTTTTCTGTGTCATCTGTGACTTCCACAAAATTCTCTCCCAAATTCCTATATAATTTCTTATGTTGAAACCATAATGGTGGGGGCAGCTAGGAGGCTCAGTGGATTGAGAGTCGGGCCCAGAGAAGAGAGGTCCTGGGTTCAATTTTGTCCTTGGATACTTCTTAGCTGTGTGACCCTGGGCAAGTCACTTAACCCCCATTGCCTAGCCCTTACTACTCTTCTGCATTGAAACCAACACACAGTATTGATTCCAAGACAGAAGGTAAGAGTTTTATTTAAAAAACACATACATTGGAGAAAGTCATGATGTGAAAGGGATACCTGTAATTAGAATGAGTGGCTGGAGAACCAGCACATATTCTTTTGCTTTGGTTTATTAGTTTTACAATGAGTTGTGGTTCAGTTGTTTCAGTCATGTCTAACTCTTTGTGACCCCATTTGAGGTTTCTTTGCCAAAGATACTGGAGTGATTTGCCATTGTCTTCTCCAGCTCATTTTACAAGTGAGGAAACTGAGGCAAACAGGGTTAAGTGACTTGTTCAGGATCACACAGATCCTGTGTGATATATAGGCAAATATGTACCAGATAATGCAGAGTGAATGAGTTCTTCCTTTGGAAGAATGAGATGACTCAGTCCAAGCAAGAGAGAAAGAGTCCTAGTTCTTTCTCCCAAGCAGAAATTTTCTGAAGTCTGTAAACCTCAAAATTTCTCAGACTTATGAATGTTAGGGGTTTCCCCCATTGGGAAATCTTCTACTTAAAAAAAAATTCCCTAGCAGATGGTGAGAATTCTACTTGAGTGTGGGAGCTCCTTGCCTTGGGAATATCCCTACTCCACCCTACTTAAGACTGCTTTGGGACAGAGGGCTCCTTGCTCATTCCCTTTCCCAGAATGTTCAGATCAGTTCTCAGTTGGAGGCAGAAGACATAGTGGGAAAGGAGTCAATTGCATTTGCTATAAATTTCAATCAATGGGAAAATATTTATTAAAGCACCTATCTGTACAGGGCACTTGGCTAGGTGAGATTAAGTTAAAAAGAAAAAAGAAGACTGGCGATGTCCTAAGAAGGAAGGACTGTTGATGATAGACTCTGGGGAGATAGATCAATTTTTTTTTCACCCCAGGCAAAATTGCTACAAACCTACACATGAAACAGGTGAGGATCTTGAACTCTATTGACCACTAAAACCAAAGAAATGAAAACACTGCTTTTTTCAGAATGAGAGAAAAGGCAGTTAGAATTACTGGGAAAGTCTGAATATTTTTATAAAGACAAGTAATATTATGGTTTTCAGTCTCATCTAGTAACTAATGAGCTGCTGCCAAATAGAAGTCCTTTGAGGACCTGCTTTAATGAATAGATAATAGAATTTGTAGGTCAAAGAGGCCAGAATAACATCAAACAGACACTTCTTGGCATTTATTGCCAATAATTTTCTGCTATCACACTCAAGAAAATAGAGGTTTCTCTTTCATAGATTCCAACCTTCAAACCATAGCTTTCTACTTTTCTCTTTGGTACCTTTCTTCTGTATTGTGTATTCAGGACAATGTTAGTTTACTCATATAGGAAATAGGAAGAAATACTGGGGGACAAATGATGAAAAATAGATGTCAAAGATACATAGCTTTACTGTTTAAACCAGCTGAACGCAGTTAACAAAATCATCAGGTTTTTATAGTTGTCTGTTTTACCCCAAGCCAGATTGTTTTTTGCTATTTAGCCTTGATCTTTTAGAAACATCCTTACTTTCTTGTTGTGAACTATTTATATTTCTCAGTTCCATGTTGAATCTTCTCTCCCTGAAGTATTCTCACTCCTTTCCTAGAGAGTTCTTCTATACTTAGGGGGGAAAAAAAACCCAATGACCCCTCTCTGGGCTGATTCTTTGCTTGGAGAGATTCCTTTCTGAGATTACTTGCTCATAAGCCTTTTTTAGATGGTTCTCTGATCAACTTTATTGTTACCTTTATTTTTGGCTGCTAATCAAAGCCTTATAAATCAGATCGAGTCATTTCCTGCTTCTGTTTGTCAAACAACATAGGTATGTCACTCGAAAGCAGATATAAATGGCATTTCTAAAGTACCCTGAAAAAATGGTTTCTTCAGTGACTTAGACATTCTACTTGCAATCTGATTTCTATTGTAGTACCAAGGGGTATCTGTTCCCTTGTGTGGGCTCCCTTGAAAAACTATTGTGGGGCTCAAGTTACACTGGGTTTGCCTACACTCTATATTGTTCTAAGACTCGTTTCTGTCATATTGCTTTCCAGTTTTCTCAGGAGCTTTTGTCAAGTAATGGGTTCTTTGCCAATAGCTTAGATCTTTGGGTTAATCAAAAACTCGGTTCCTATGGTCATTAACTACAATGTGCTGATTTCCTAACCCATTCCATCGGTCCACTACTCTATTCTTAGCTAGGACCAGATTGTTTTGCTGATTATTGCTTTATAGTATAATTTGAGATCTGGTACAACTATGCCTCCTTCCTTCATATTTTTCCTCCCATTAATTCCCTGGATATTCTCAATGTTTTGTTCTAGTGGAGCAATTTTGTTATTTTTTAATATTTCTATGAAATAATTTTTGGATAGTTTGATTGGTATGACACTGAATAGCTACTAATTTAGGCAAGATTGTCATTTATATTATGTTGGATAGATCTATCCATGAATAATTAATATTTTTCCATTTGTTTAGACTTGACTTTGTGTAAAAGATGTTTTATAATTGTATTCCTATAATTACTGGGTTTGTTTTGGTAAGTATATTCCTAGGTATTTTATGTTGGCTGCAGTTATTTTAAATTAATTTCCTTTTCTATCTTTTGCTGATGGACTTTGTTGGTAGTAAATAGAAATGCGATGATTTCTGTGAGTTTAATTCTTTTTATTTATAGTTCCTTTTATTCCAATGTTTACAATATTTTTATAAGGAATGGTGGTTGTATTTTATAAAAATATTTTTTTCTGCATCTACTGAGATAATTATATGGTTTCTGTTGGATTTGTCATTGGTATGGTCAATTATCCTAATCATTTTCCCAATACTCAAGCATCCTTGCATTCCTGGTATTGTCTGATTCTAATGTCTTTGCTAATATTTAAATTTTTTCCTATTTTTTTCAGATAACATATCAATATAATTTCTTAATAATTATTTTTTGATATTTTGCAATCCATATTCTCTCTCCCTTTCATTCATGTCTCCACCTTGAGAAGTCAAGTAATATGATATAGATTATATATGTGTTAATATATAACACATATTTACATGTTTGTCATGTTATGAAAGAAGACATACTTATTTAGAGGAAATTCATGGAGGAAATAAAGTAAAGAATGGTATGTTTCAATTTGCTTTCAGATTCTGTCTGTTCATCCTGTGGTGGTGGATATCCTTTTTTCATCACAAGTCTCTTGGAATTGTACTGGATCCTTACCTTATGGATAACATTTAAGTTATTCATAGTTGATAAGTATACATCATTTTGTTACTATTTACCGTGTTCTCCTGATTCTGCTCATTTCTCTTTGTATGACTTTATGTAAATCTTTCCAGGTTTTTTTGGTCATAATCTTGCTTATTGCTTCTTATAGAACAATAGTATTCCAGTAAAAATAAACATCACAGCTTGTTTAGCCATTCCCTAATTAATGGGCATCCCTTTAATTTCTAGTTCTTTGCAACCACAAGAGTTTCTATAAATATTTTTGTACAAGTATGTTCTTTTCTCCTTTCTTTAACCTCTTTAGGATACAGAACTAGTAGTGGTATTAAAAAAATACCTTCCATGTTAGAATAAATACTGTATATTAGTTCCAAGGCAGGAAGATGGTTAGGGCTAGACAATGGAGGTTAAGTGACTTGTCCAAGGTCACACAGCTAGGAAATGTCTGTGGTCAGTTTTGAACCCAGGACATCCCATCTGTGGGCCGGTCTCTCAATCCACTGAGCCAATTAGCTGCCCCCACTATTAATAGCTGGATCAAGGGATATACATAGTTTTATGACCCTGTAGGCATGGTTCCAGATTGATCCCCAGAATAATTTTATCAGTTCTCAGCTCCACTAGCAGTGAATTAGTGTTCTAGTTTTTCTACATCCTCTCAGGCATTTAACATTTTCTGTTTTTTCCCATGTTGGCTAATCTAGATGGTATTTTGGGGGAAATATTAATTTTCCTTTCTCTACTCAATAGTGGTTTATAGCATTTTGTATGTGACTAAAGATATCCTTTGACCATTTTCCAATTATGAAATGTTTTGTATTCTTAGAGATTTGATTCAGTTCTTTATACTTGAGAGATTAAACTTTTGTCATAGAGACTTGTTATAAACCCTTGGTGTTTGCTTGTCCTTTTAATCTTGGTTGCATTGTTTTTGTTTTTTCAGAAATGTAAATTTAATGTAGTGAAAGCTCCCTTTTTTACATCTCTTAATGTTCTCCATGTAGTTTTGTTTATCCTTCTCTCTTTTTTCAGCCTTTTCTAGGCACTATTGTTTTTGCTTATGTTTGCTGTCCTCCCTGAGTTTCCCCTTCCTTTTGAATGTTCCTCCTTTTTTTCTTCCTCATGCCTTTCTTTCTTCCTTATCCTTATTAGGTAAGATACACTTCTATAACCAAGTCTGGATGTCATTCCCATGTCAATTTTTATGAGAGTAAGGATCAAGCATCCTCCACCATAACTTTTTCTACGCATACCAGGAAAGACACCGTGTCAGAAATGACATGCATGTCAGAATGAACACACGTGTCAGAAACAACACATGCGCCAAAAGCGACACACATAACGCAAACAACACTCACGACGAAACCTGCGCAGTGCCAGAACTGACACATGCGACAGAAACAACACACGTGTCAGAACGGACACGCACAAGCAAAATGCCATGTGCCAGGAACGTCACACGACTGAAATGACACACGTGCCAGAAATGACACGTGTGTTGGAACAGACACGGGTGGCCAAACGGACACGTGTGTCGGGGCGGCACAGTGTCACGAATGACATGGGTGGCAAGACAGGACCCACGGGACAGGACACTGCCCCCGTGAGAAGACATGAGACATGATCCCTAAGTATGCCTTGCATTCCACCAAACGGTTTCTATGTCTGAAGGAACCTAAGGTTGAATGGGCTCATCATGCCTCATGTCGTGTCACGTGGGTGGTGCCGTGTCACGTGAGCCGTCTGTCGCAAGCACGCTTTTCTCGACAAGCGTGTCAAAACCAGCACATGTGCCAGGAAACACCCGTGTCAGAAACACCACACGTGCCAGAGATGACGCGCATGACATAAACGACACGCATGATGGAATCAACACATGTGACAGAAATAACACACGCCAAAATTGACACACATGGCAGAAACAACATGCACCAGAAACTACATGAGCGAAGGGAACGTCACACCCGCTTGACCAAACTGACACATGTGTCAAGAACGGCACTGTGTCAGGAATGACACGGATGGTGTGACAGGACCCACGGGACAGGACCCCGTGACAAGACATGAGACATGATCCCTAACTATGCCTTGCATTCCACCCATATAGTAATGTGTTACATTAATTCAACAAACCTTAGCAAGGCAGAAAACGGTTTCTATGTCTGAAGAAACCTAAGATTGAAAGGGCTCATCATGCCTCATGTCGTGTCACGTGGGTGGTGCCGTGTCACGTGAGCCGTCTCTGTCGCAAGTGTGCTTTTCTCGACAAGCGCGTCAAAACCAACACATGTGCCAGGTAGACATATAAGCCTTTTGACCTTAATGAATCCCTTAAATGTTTTCTTTCTTCTTTACCTTTTTGGGCTTCTCTTAGATCTCTTAAAATTTTTTGTTTAAAGCCTGGCTTCAGGAATGCTTGGAAATCTTCTATCTCATAGAAGGTCCATTGGCCCCCAGAAGAATATAATCAGTTTTGCTGGATAGATGACTCTGGGTTGTAAACCCAAATCTTTTGCCTTCCTGAATATCATATTTCATGCCTTTTCAAGTCTTTAATGTAGAAGCTGGTAGGTCCTGTGTGATCCTGATTGTAGCTCCATGGTATTTGAATGGGTTCTTTTTAGTTGTTTGAAGTGTTTTTTCCTTTGCTCGATGGCTCTTGAATTTAGCTATTATGTTCTTGGAAGTCGTCATTTGAGTATTTCTTTCTGGAGGTGATGTGATTTCTTTTAATATCTATTTGATTTTTCTTATTTGAAGATCTCTGGGCAGTAATCTTTGATATTTCTTATAATATGATATCCATGATTTTTTCTTGATCATGGCTTTCAGGCAGTCCAATAATTCTGAAATTGGCTCGCCTAGACCTATTTTCTATCTCATTTGTTTTTTCAATAAGATATTTTATGCTTTTCACTATTTTTAAAAAATTCTTTTGATTTTGCTTTATTGTTTCTTGATTTCTCATTAAATCATTAGTTTCTAGATGGTCAATTTTTGATTTTTAAAGCCTGATTTTCCTCTGTCAGTTTTTGATTCTCCTCTTTCAACTGGCCTATTTCTTCTTACATTAGTTTTTTCTTCTTCTTGCATCATTGTCCTTTCTTCTTGTATCACATTCATTTCTCTTTCCCACTTTTCCTCCGCGTCTCTTAATTGGTTTTTGAAGTCCTTTTTGAGTTCTTTCAGAATATGTGTTCAATCCATATTTTACTTTTGGACTTTGAGTATGCTTCCTTTGCTTTCACTGTCCCATTCTGTATCTGTACCTTGCTCTTTGTCTCCATAAAATGTTTTTAGATTTAGGTGCTTTTTTGTTGTTTGCTCATTTTTTTCATCTAATTATAGGTAGGCTTGGGGGGGATAATGTGCTTGTCTGAGGGCTAAGAGCTCTGGGAGCCCTCTCCCCTGCTGGTTCAATTGGCCTTTGTGATGCTAATAGCTAAAACACTTGCCTCAGGCTTAGGTGTAACCTTTTGATCTCACTCAGATCTTGATCAGGTCAGGGACTGATCAAATTCTAGTCTCAGGCTTTGTGCCAAGCTTTTGGACTTATCTTATTTGATCCAATCAGGCATACCCTTGACTGTCATTTCTTCTATCCTGAGCTTTAGGCAAAAAGATCACTACTTAGTACTTTGTACTACCCCAAGACTAATACTTTGAAAGACTGTCATTATTTTTAATTCCTGGATAAAATGAAATTCAATTGATTATAAGAGCAGGCATTCATTTGTATTACTATACTTGTCTATTTTATTTGATAAGTTACAAATTGATTTAAAGTCTCACAATTCACTACCAGATTATAGCTCAAAATGGCATCTGAGTTTGAGGTTATAAACCCTGAGCTTCTGGTCTAATTGTGTTCTTCCTTTATAACTTGCAGAAATTAATCCTACATGTAACATCATGTGGGCTAGTTGCCCTGGTTACTTTCATGCATTTTGCCAAACCTTCAGAAAAGATGTGATCTCTAATTAACCTTAAAGTTAACAGGCTAAAAGCAAGAGTTGCATAACAACTCAAAAAGAGAGGCAGAAAAAACAGTTCTGGGTGACTTGAATCATAAGTGATGCTTGTTAGCACCTTCACTGAGATGCTTAGACAAAGTGGTTTTCTAGTAGGCTAGAGATGGGAAAGCTTCAGAGTTAATGCCCATTCTAGATAAGAGTTGCCAATGTAGAAATATTTTCATCTTAATCCCCAAATGTAAATATCGTATCCCAAAGTAGTTTAGGAATAGAGATAGAGATAGGGATAAAGCCTGGAACTATATCAATAATCAAAGTAACTCCTAGGAGAGGAAACTTCTTTTACCAAAGCATTTCAACACTTTCTTGACAATTCATACTCTTGGATGATCAATTGCATTTGTCACTGAGAAATTAAAAGACTTGCCCAAAGTCATATTGTTGGTATGTATATCAAATGACTTGAACGGTGGCCTTTTGGGCTTCAAAGTCAGCTTTAATCTAACACACTAAGCTGCCTCTCACAGATTAGAATGACAAAAATTTGTATTTAACTTTGACTTCTTTCTGAGATTACAAACATTATCTTTGCCTTAAAAATTGCTTGCTTCTTTTGGTCTATTTCTCCCTCCCCTTGTCAGGACCCTTTTGGCTGGGGTGACTAGAAAGGAACTTTTGTCCTCTAGGGACAACTCAAAAGCTATATCAAAGGATAAAGTTCAGTGGTGTCTCCCCAAAGTAGAATATTTGGAGTTCATTCTGACAGCTGGTGCCCATTCTGTTTCTCCCAAGCAAATTGAAAATATTCAAAAATTGAGTGCTCCTACTACTAAGAAATAGTTAAGAGTAATTCTGGGAGCAACAGGATTTTGCAGACAATGGATCCCTTGCAATGGGGAAATTATCAAGCCCCTTATAGCAGCTGGGTGGCTCAGTGGATTGAGAGCCAGGCTCAGAGATAGGAGGTCTAGAGCTTAAATTGGGTTTTAAACACTTCCTAGCTGTGTGACCCTGGGCAAGTCCTAATTGCCTAGTACTTATGCCTTAGAACCCATACTTAAACCCTTGTTTCTGTCTTAAAATTGTTATTAAAAATTAAAAAGGTAGGTGTGATTAGGTGGTACACTAGATAAGAGTGCTCAGCCTGGAGTAAGGAAGATCTGAGTTCAAATTCAACCTTGGACACCAACTGTGTGACCCCTGGTCAATCCACAAAATTATCTGGAGAAGGAAACGGCAAATCACTCCAGTATCTTTGCCAAGGAAATTTAAAATAGGGTCCTAGTTACTTCCATGTTGTTTTCTTCATTAGAATGTGAGTTCTTAGAGAACAGGGACTGGTTTTACCTATTGCCTGGCATGCAGTAAGCCCTTATTTAATAGATGCTTTTTAGTCAACTAACAGCTAGTATACTTTTTCTAGACAGTTCCACATTCCTAATTAGTACCAAAACTCCACAAGGAGATCTTATTATCTTTGTGACTTGAGATTTTTCACCCAGCAAACTGTTCTGCACTCCACGGATGTGCCCAGAGAACACAGCACTTTGAGAAAGGGAATCTTTTTCGATGGTCAATGTCTACCATAATGATAATAGCCAACATCTTACAGATCTCCTACTGTGTGCCAAACACTGTGCTAAGCACTTTTTAATTGTTTTCTCATTTCCTCCTCAAAACAACCCCAGAGGGTAGGTGCTGTTATTATTCCCATTTTACAAGGGAAGAAACTGGAGCACTGCCAGGGGAAGAGCTGATAAATAGAAACATGCATGACAGTTTTATTTATATATAATATTATATTGTTATATATTATTATACATTATATTATAATATATTATATATAATACATATATTATTATATATACATATCTGTATATATAAATATATAATACATATGTAGTAAATTATGTATTTGTATTTTACACATGTATAATATATATGATGTATGATGCATGCATAAATTACATGTAAATGTACAATACAAAAAATATTTTTTTTTCAAATGATGTCTTCTCTAGTGTGGAGAGGGACAGGAGGGAGGAAGATACCTGGAAACTTTAATGTTATAAACAAACAAGCAAATAAATTTTTTTAAGTAGAAATAAAATAGAGGTCAGTTTGTTTTCAAAATACTCTGACCTAATTTTAACACTGACAAAATTATCCTCAAAGGTTTGTTCCTAGCATAAAAGTGACTTTTCCCCCCAGTGATGGCATGAAAAAAGACTCCTTCCAAGTTATAATTTTTAAATTATTAAAATATTTGATATTTTAAATAATAATATATAAATAATATAAAATTAAATTATTTAATATACTTTTTAAGACCGTTTCAGCCTTTTAATTACTTGATAGTCATAATCTACTTCTTTTCAGTTTTTTAGACTAAATCCTAAATTATTATTATTTTTTGCTTTGCCAGCTGTTCACTTCTCTTTCCTTACTTTGCCTTGTCAAGTCCCTTCTTTCTTTTCTTTCCTCCTAAGGCTCTTGAATATTTAATAGGGTTTTCTTCTGACTGAAATAATAAAGCATGAAGATATATTTTGTGACTTACCACTTGTAAAATTAATTTTATATAAGATAATATGGTGACTTCATTGCCTGAAGTCTGACATAATTACAGGAACATTTTCCCAGTCATTTAGTTGATGTATTTAATGATATGTCATATCAACTTATTATTTTATCATTCAAATAAATTGAAAAAATAATGGGATAAAATTCCCATCATGCTTTTTACCCATTTTATATTTATAGTATTAAGAAAATAGCAAAACCACAGGAAATGATAGAGGCAAAAAATAATAATATGAAAAATGTCAAATGGCCAACCATTTATATTTAGCCATGATTTAAAAAAAATATGAATCCCCTCCTAAACTTGGCCATTACATTGACTTCTGTGGCATAATAATACATTGCTACTTATTGCCATTTTATCATCCAATACTTCACTTTCTTTACTGGAGTAATTTTTAATTCTTATTTGGGGAATTTATGGTGCTATTTTTTCCCTGATCAAGCCTTTTTAAAATAAGACAAATCTCAACAATTTTCTAAAGAAGGCTACTTTAGTTCATGTCTGGCACATCACAAGCATTTTATAAGTTGCAGGGTCCTTCCTTCCCAGCACTGTGCTAAATAGAAGGGGTTCAAAGATGGAATAACAGCTCCTGCTCTCATGGAGCTTCCACAATCAAAGAGGGAGATTGTACATTTTAATAGAATTTTCTCCGAATTCCACCCCCCCAGTTTCTCTCCTGAATAAGTGGCCTGTGCCCTTCTCCTCTTACCATCATCAGGGCACACATGCTTCTAGTAGAATGACAAACAATTAAGCCTTTTAAAGATTCTATTGAGGCCCCTTGAGAGCTAGGCAGTCACTAATTGCAGACCTTTTCTGCTATATGTTCTAGATTTACTTCTGTAGCCAAGTTTACCTTTATGTATTGTTAGGCTTAAATGCTCAACAATGTTCATCAGTGAAGATGCAGTTTAATAAACACATGGCCTCTTCCTGGATGTCCAGAAATAGAAAGGTGAATTGTTCCTGGGGTTGGGGAGACGCACGATGAGTTTAGTCTACCCCCTAGTGGTGGTTCAGATGGATAGGGGGTGAACGTGCCCCTACGCTAGACTTTTCCTCTACTTGCCAGGCGCAAAGTCAAGGCAGAAACATTGGCTTTCCAACCAATCACATTCCAAATAGCATCAATCCACAAGCATTTGTTAAGCACCCATCCCATGTGCGAGGCACTTTGCATCTGAAAATCCCTCTCTCAGCAAAGAATTTATATTGAAACAAAAAACCCTACAAGAATCATCTAAATGAGATTTAATCTCACGGCACATGTGTAATAACTTGAGGTAGACTCATAAACTACTGGATCCATGATTCTTTTAAGTCCTTTGAAACAGGCAGCCAGAAAAAAAACAATCAGTGGCGAGTGTTTTTTCCAAATTTATTCCAAATTTCCAAAATTATTCCAAAGAAGAGAGGGAAGGACACAGCAGCTTTCACCTAAACTCAAAATTGGCAAAACATTCACTAAATGCCCTTAATGGGCACATTTTGGGCCTTTCACCTCCAGAGCTGGAATCTCAGCAAAGCAGGATTACATATGGCTCTTGAGGCTGAAGTACCTACTCTATTCCCCGGGAGGCCAAATAGGCATGGATGTCTTTTCCACAGCCCTGACCTATTCAAAATGTTAGTGGCTCCTTTCATCATTTCCAGTTGTGTCCCACTCTTCATGACCCCTTTTGGGGTTTTCTTGGCAAAGGTCCTGAAGGAATTTACAATTTCCTTCTCTAGCTTAGTTTACAAGTGAGGAGACCGAGGCAAACAGAGTTATGGGACTTGCCCTGGGCCCCACATTTAAACTCGGCTCTGGGAACGCTATCCACTATAGAACCTAGCTATCTCTTAGAGGGACATGGAGTGGAAGTTCTAGTGCTGCATATATAACTTAATGTCAGCATACCCCGTCCTGAGAGGGATGCTCAATGCAAAGCACTGTGTTAGATACTGAGATAGAAAAGGCGTGCACCCTCTCAGTCCTTAGTCTTGTTGGAGGAACTCTTTAAGAGCTTAAAAAATGCCTGTTGATTGAGCAATTGAAAGAACAAGGTATGGCAGTCTCACCATCACTGTAGGTTATAAGTGGAGAAAAGCATCACAGTGCTAGGGAGGTCACAGAAGTGGGCTAAAGTGGTCTGAGAATAGGTAGAGAGAGCTGGTAGGACTGGAGTTGGACCGTGAAGAACGAAGGAAATTCAGAGAGAAGGAAGAAGTATATTAATTATAAACAGCATGGAACAGCATATGCAAAAGCTTGGAGCCAGGAATAATTCCTAACACGTTTGTGAAACTGATCCCTCGAGAGCAGAGGAATTAATTTTAATCCAGTAAACGATTATTGTGTAGTTACTATGTTCAAGGCATTGTACCATACTAGGGATACCAAGAGAAAAAACTCCACAGAGTCCTTGTCTCAAGATCTTTACATTCAACTGGGAGAAATCAAAGTGTGCTCACATAAAATTAAGCATGAAGTCATTTGAGGAAGGGGAGGGCATGACTGGAAGCTAAAGATTTTAATAGGCAAAGGTAAAGAAAGAATGAACTCCAGGCATTCCTGTTTGAAGGATCAGAGACCAAGATAGAATGCTGAATTCTGAAAAGAGCTACTAGGACAATTTGGCTGGAGTGTAGTCTGAAGCCATTGAAGGGGGAAATGATAAAATAAATCTGAAAAAAGAACAATACCAAATTAGAGGCTATATAAATGCCAGCCTAAGAATTTTTCATTTTATTTTCAAAGCAGTAGAGAGCTACTAAAGAATTTTGAGCAAGTGAATGACATGGACTTGAGAAAATTATTTTGGAAGCTCTATAGAAAATAGGTATTATGGAAATTGCAAATAATTCATGTATACCCCAGATTGAATTGCTTGCCAGCTCCGAAATGGAGGAGGGAAGAAGGGAGAGAGACAATTTGGATTATATAACTTCAGAAATCTCATGTGGAAATTTGTTATTAAAATAAAAAAAAATTTAAATGCATTGCAAGAGAGAGACTGGAAATATAAAGACCAGTTAGAATAACAATTATGATATATCGAATAGGTATTATATGATAAACTATTATTTTATGTGATATGTGTTATACAATATATGATAAATTAAGTTGCTTGCTATATAACAAATTATAACAAACCCAAATTATAATAGTCCAGACAAGAGTAATGGCTATGTGATTGGAGAAGAGAGGAGTTTGAGAGACATTATGGAAGTAGAATCATCAAGACCTGACAATTGATTAGGTATGGGAGTGAGCTAGAAAAGTCATGATTCCAGACTTAAGTGAAGGGACAGATTATTGTGCTCTGAACATAAACTAAAGAGTTTTGAATAGAAGTTGTAGATGGGATAAAGATTTTTTGGGCATGTTCGGATGATAATGGGACATTAATAATGGGATATGGCTAGCAGACAGCTACTGCCAATAAGGAAATGGAATTCAGGGGAAAAAAATTAGGGATATACATACATATATAAATGTGTACAGAAACAGACTTTGGAGTCATCTGGTAGAAATGACAATGTTTAAACTATTCAATTGTTTGACTATTCTGAATATCAATTTGAAACTGAGAATAGCCTTGTCTGACCATGGACACAACATCATTCTGTCCCATCCCAGGAGTCATGAATTTTCTTTCTTTCTTTTTTTTTGGTAATAAGGGAGGTATCTTTCATTATCTACTCTCCAAAACCTTGGTTTTTTTTGTTGTTTTTGTTTTTTTTAGTTACTCAATCTTTTCAGGCACATTGTAGCTAAATTCTTTTAGTTCTGCTTTTAGCTTTTCAAGCTTATAAAAATCTCCCACATTTCTCTGAATTCATGTTAATCATTTTTATAGCAATATTATTCTATTCTATCAATTTGTTTAGTTTTTTTACAGCTATTCTCCACATTAACCAGATTTTTCTAAAGTTCTGTTTGGATTGACTAGTCACCAAGTATTTATAAAGCAGATACTATGTACTGTGATATTAGAGATACAGATGAAAACAGAAAACAGGTCTCTCTCAGAGGATATATTCAAGAGATACAAAATTACCCCCAAGAAAACTTAGGAAGGAAGGCATTAGCAACTCAGAAAAGGCCTCATGTATAGGCTTGAGATGAGCTTTGAAGCAAACTAGATATTCTAAGAGGCAGAAGTGAGGAAAGACTATAGATCTAGGAAAGATGGAATGGTTTTGTTTGAGGAAAACAAGGGAAGTTTGGTTGGCCAGGAAGTTACATCAAGGGGAATTGAATGTGTAACAAACCAGAAAAAAAGTAAGTTCAAACCAGGTTGTAAAGGGCTTTAAAATGGCCAGGAAAAGTTTGTATAAAAACTTAACTAAGAAGCTTAGTTTACTGAGCAAAGGAATGACAAGTCATACACACACTTTAGAATTAAAGGTGGCAGTCCTAGAGAATCAACCAAAAAGCTAGTCGAAATAATCAACAACTTTAGCAAAGTTGCAGGATACAAAATAAACCCACATAAGTCATCAGCATTTCTATATATCTCCAATCCATCTCAGCAGCAAGAACTAGAAAGAGGAATTCCACTTAAAGTCGCCCTAGACAATATAAAATACCTAGGAACCAATCTCCCAAGACTAACACAGGAACTATATGAACACAACTACAAAACACTCTCCACACAATTAAAACTAGATCTAAACAATTGGAAAAACATTGATTGCTCATGGGTAGGACAAGCAACCTACCCAAATTAATTTACTTATTTAGTGCCATACCCATTGAACTACCAAACAAAAAAACTTTTTTACTGAATTAGAAAAAACCATAACAAAGTTCATTTGGAAGAACAAAAGAGGGGGCGGAGTCAAGATGGCGGCTTAGCAAGCAGCAAAAGTTCAGACCTCGTGGAAGACCCTTCCTTAACCAATACAGACTGAATGCTCCTAGGGCACCGAAATTCAAGCTGAACAACAGGACAGAAGCGGGGAACCCTCCTGGACTCAAATCAAAAGGTACGCCCCCCCCAAAAGCCGGAATCCGAGAATACTCAGGGCTAAGGGGAAGGCAGAGGGCAGGTCCCAGGACCCCTCCCCCACAACCCTGAGGGCTGAGCCCCCAGCAGCAGCGGGAACCTCTGAGCAGGTAAAGGTGCTGGTTTGCAGGGTCTACCTTGTGAGCAGCGGGGCGCCGGGCTCGGAGCATCCAGCTTGTACAGCAGGGAGGAAGCCAGGGAGAGACGGGGCTGTGGATGGATCCCTCCATCCGGCTCCAGTCTCACTCTTGCCTCGGGCACATCTAGACCAATCCAGTTGAACCCAATACCATCCGAACTCCTCAGAACTTAGGGAGGCGGGCAAAGGCACTTGCAGACAGTGGAGAAGCAGCTGGAGAGAACTGGAGAGAGCCTGGGCGGCCCAGCCTTCCAGGAGTCTTCAGAGCCTCAGAGCTTCATACCACATACAGCCCGACCCAGTTGAACACAATCCAATCAAAAGCCTCCAGAGGACAGGGAAGCTAACATTCCTCCCCTAGAGACTGTACCAAGAGATCTGACAAAGCTCCAAGAGGGGAGACTGACAGCCCCAAAACCAAAACAAAATATGAGGAGCAAGAGCACAGCCAAATACGGGGAGCAAAGAAGGGATAAACTCGAGCAAACAACAGAAAATGAAGAAAGACATTACAATAGACAGCTTCTGCACAGGTAATGAGCAAAGAGCTAATGAAACAGAGGGGGAGGGATCAGCAAAGGAAAAATCAGAAATCCCAGCGAATTGGATACAGGCTTTAGAAGAACTCAAAATGCAATTCAAAACACAATTAAGAGAGGCTGAAGACAATTGGGAAAAGAAGATAAGTCATCTGGAAACAGAAAATAGTGTCTTGGAAGAACAAAAGATCAAGGATATCCAGGGAAATCATGAAAAAAATTGTGAAGGTCTGGAGACAGATGTCCTGGGTTTAAATAAGGCCTTAGACAATTCCTAGCTATGGGACCTTGGGCAAATCACTTAACCCCAATTGCCTAGCTCTCACCTCTGTCTGGAAGGACAGATAGATGGAAAGAATAAAGTAAGTTAGTTATGTGGAAGAAGTATCAGAAAGAGGAGAGACTGGAGGCAGGGAGTCCAATTAGATTAACGCACTGGGGGGGGGGGGTGCAGCTGGGTGGTACAGTGGATTGAGAGCCAGGCCTAAAGACGGAGGTCCTGGGTACAAATCTGATCTTAGACACTTTCTAGTTGTGTGACCCTGGGCAAGTCACTTAACCCCCATTGCCTCACTCTTACATACAATACATAGTATTGATTCTAAGATGGAAGGTGAGGTTTTAACAAAAAAAAAAAAAGATTATTGTACTAGTCTGGAAGAGTGTAAAGACACAATAAACCACTTATTAAGCACTTACTTTACTATGTAGTAGGCACTATATTAAGTGCTGGGGATCCAAATATAAACAAACATGATGATCCCTGCCTTCAAGAGGCATTTTTTTAAACCCATACCTTCTTAGAATCCATACTAAAAAAGTATTTGTACCAAGGCAAGAGAGTGGTCAAGGCTAGGCATTTGGAGTCAAGTGATTTGCCCAGAGTCACACAGCCAAGAAGTATCTGAGGTCATATTTGAGCCCAGGACCTTCTGTCTCCAAGCCTAGCCCTCTATCTACTTTATTGCCTTGCTGCCCCAAGTATACATTCTTATTGGGGAGAAAAACACATAAAGGGAAACTAGAGAGGGGAAAGGAATTCATGCTAGGCAGTATGTTTTGGAAATGGCCATATAGTTTGGGGAGATCCAATTCCAGGCAAGAGAAGGTGAATGCAGATGTCCAGAAAGTCAGCTAGGCTATTGCAGGAAGGGAGGTGGAAAGTGATGAGAATCTGAATTTGGTTATGGGGAGGCACAGGAGAGTAAAGAGTTGAGGATATCATAAAAGTTAGGAAGGATAGTAGTGTCCTCACAGGTAAGTTTAGAAGAGGGTTAGATTCTGAAAGATAAAGTTCTATTTTATATATGTTGAATTTGGAAATCCAATGGGATAATGACCATTAAGCAGCTGGAGTTACAGTGGATGATTTTACTTTCAAATGAGAAGCCTTCAGAATGCCAGAAGTCCATACATTTTAGCCTGGCATTCAAGGACTGCTATAGTCTGGATCCAAATTACCTTTCTATTCCTTTTCACTACCCTCCTTACATATCAAAATCTTTAAGGTCTAGTTTCTCTATGGAATTTTCCAAGACTGGAAGAAATCCCTCCCTTCTAAAAACTCCTATAGCACATTTATCATGTAGGAATTTGTAACTGTTCAATTTAAAGTGATGTAGGTAAAAAGTGAGAAATGGGTGCAGAAGAGAGAAGAGCCTAAGAATGGAAATCCCAGATAACACAGAAATAGGACAGAGCAAAGGAAAGTCTTGGGAAAACAGATGTGGCGATAACATGGAAGGTTATGTGGGCATGAAGGGAATAAGAGCTAGAAAGGAATGCGAAACATTAGGAACAAATTAAAACTTAGACAAGGTTAGAAATGGTTTTGTGGGAAGAGGTAGGGCAAATAACTAGCAAAATGAGGAGGTTCCTACTGTAATGTTCTATACAACACTACACATCAGATTTTTTTCCATGTAACGAAAAGTTTTGCTACATTCCCCTCCCCTTTTAAAGGAATTATTATAAGGGATGACCGGCAGGAGGGAGGTGAAAGGATATGGGAAAACCCTAGGCAATGTAAAGATAAAAAAGATCAATAAAAATCTATTTTAAAATTTTGGTTTTAAATCGAGCAGAACCTATGGAACAAATTAAAATCAGTAAACACAAGTGCCTAATGTGTGCAGAGTAATATGTTGGATGCCCCAGAAGATACAAAAATTAGATAGAATAGGGTCCTCATGTTTTATCTAAATGAGATATTTGTAAAATCCTTTGCACAGTGCCTGGCATTTAGTAGGCATTAATAAATACTTATTCCTTTCCTTTTCCCTTCCCCACTCTTAAGGGAATTTACAATCTAAGAGAAACAAGTACATAAGACAGCAAATTGTTTCAACATGGGACTTTATAGAGGACTCTAGTTTTACTATATTAATATATAAAACCTTGAAAGCAAGGTTAATTTCAATAAGCAAAAGGAAATTTGACTTTATACAGATAATGGCAACAATGACAACAAAATGGTTTAAAGCTTACAAACTTACCACAACTTAGCATTTTATAAGGTTTATTCTATATCAAAAGTGACAAGGGCAGATTGTTCAGAATTACTAAAGAGAAGTCATGTCACAGTGCTTTATGTTTTGTTTTTTTTTTTGCAAACGTTGGTACAATCCACATCTAAAGTTGATGAAGAACTTAAGTTGTAAAAACAGTTCAATTTTTCAGCCACATGCTGTATGGACACTGGTGCTAAGAGTCTGGAAGAGACTGGCTGTGAGTACCATTTCTTGTCTTCAACTGTGATTGAGCAATGTCTGCAAGTGCACTTTGTATTTTCTCTAAAAGCATATCTCCTCTGTAAACAACATCTTCAAGGCATGTAGCAGCCTCATGGTTTTCCTCTTCCAGCTTACACAAACTTGCAGCCTTAAAAATAAAATGCAAATCAGTGTCTTTAGAATGAAAAGGGGGGTAGAAAAACTGATGATTAATGAAGGTTGAAAGTAAAGAACACAGCAATAAATTGATATGTTTTTAATCTGAATGGTTTTCCATACAATGTAATTTCATAGACTTGGGAGGACAACAAAATTAGTCAATATGAAAAACTTATTTTTATATACTCAGCAAACTTGGCTATATAGTTTTTCAAAAACTAAGAATCTCTACAAGCAAATATAGCCTAACAACTGGTGACGCCCCTAGTCATCATTTTAAAATATCAACATATTACCACATGCAGAATTTTCTTCTATTCACATCTTTTATTAAGAGAAAATAACACACCTTTACATTGGGCTTTAAGGTTTTCAAAGTATTTTCCTCATAACAACCCTATGAAATACACTGCTAATATCATCCCCATTTTAAGGATGAGGACATTTAGGGTGAGAAAGGTGCCTTCCCATGATGAGCGAGTTAGCCGATGCATGAGCATTTGAATAGTACGTAAACCCAGAGAAAGTCACCAAAAATGGGATGTTAGCTTGGGAAACAGAAATTTTGACAAAAATTATCATTCTCATCTTAATGGGGTTTGCCCTCAAATCTCTCATATGCTAGACTTTAAATACTAAAAGAAAAGGTATTCATCTTGTTTAGAAAATTTTTTATTGCTAAGCATTCACGTCTTAAGGGAAGAGGAAAAAAATCTTACCTGCAAAGCAGCTGTAGATTCTTCACTAGGTAATGAATCTATCAAAACGTCTATGTCTTTTGCTGTTCGTGCAATTAATGCTGCAAAGAGCTGGGCATATTCTGCAGAAAGAATTTAACTCAATTAGGAAATTACAGAGTACCTAACGCTCTCAGAAACCAAACACATTTTAAGTTAATTAAACTGACTGCCTAAATCATTGTCTTCCTATACTCAATCTGCAAAATTTAATTTCAATGCCTAAAGCTTACTGAGATTATTTTAACTAAAATAATATTTACTGCTATTAAGTATATCTAGGAATTAAAAGCAAATCTATCAGACACAGTGTCCAAAATAAGTTATCATATACACTATCTAAATAACATTAAAATCTTCTGATACATGTCAGTAAATAACTAATATATATCCCAGTGTTCAAGGAAGGAAGATGGCAGGACACACAAAGAATGGAGAATTGCATACATGGTAGATGTAAATAGACTAGAGAATATTACTAGCATACAAAATACAGGGCAAAAGAGATTTTAAAAATCTTGTCTGACCAGAATAGGAAATGGGCCAAAAATGTATCAAAAATGAGATAATAGATGGGCCACACAAATACCACCCAGATAACCAAATAATGTGACAAGAACCATAAGGCCACTAGCATGTTACGTATAGCCTCTACAGAAAATTGAAGGGAAAATCAAGAGAAGAGTACACAGGAGAAAGTATGGAAGGGTTGAAATCTTCAGCATTGGAATAAATATCCATGTTGATTAGATCACATATACCATGAAATACAAGAAACAGAATTAGTTGAAATTTAGCTACTGTAATAAGTAAACTCACCTTTTATCATACCCAGTCCGGGGCCATTTCAAAAAAATCTCTTAAATTTGTTTAAAGAAGACAAAACACTTATTAAAACAGAAAATCTTCCTTTAATTGCAAAAGTTGTAGGGGGGAAAGAGGTCATTGATGTGGAATATTTCTTACACTGTGAGACATGGTGTAAAAATAATAAATGGCAAGCTACATAAAAAGAGATGGAAAAACTCACTAATATTGGTTCAAAACTGTTTGAATACTTTTGATAGGTGTAATCTAAATAAAAACTACCTTATCCTTATAAATCTTAACTTCGTCTTCAAATTCTAAAATAGCAAAGGCTAGCTGGTTGAGTCTCAACAAGAATCAGGTTAAGACTCTGAGCCTTAACACACCCAGAGTCCGAACCAAAGACCAGGCTTTTCTTTGGTCTTCTCAAGTGTTAAATCAATCTATAAAAATCGCAATAGATAATCAATAGTGTTTCCCAAGTTGAGAAAGGAAAACACTGAGCTCCTTCAGATCTTTCCCTCAGAGAGAGAGGCAAAGATGTTACCTCCTCCAGCCCTTAAGAGAGAATCTCTGAGTGTGTGTCTCTGCCAACTGCCAGAGAGAGTAATTGACACAGAAAAATGATTATAACTAACAACATCTGAAATCAACATGCTTTCTCAGCTCTGCTTCAAACTCTAGTTCTTTCTCAAGCCAGCACTCTACTTTTTATCCTTAAACTAATAAAAACAATAAACTAATAAAACAAAACTTATTTTCTAATATCATCCTTATAATGGCCAGTGTTGGTTCATTTTATTCACTACTTTTTCCTCTTTCTTTTTCATCTTTGTTATGAGGACTTCCAGGGAAAGGATAGATTGGAAACAGATGTGATATAAAAACAAAAGACATTAATTTTAAAAATTTATTTTAATTAAAACAGACGGAAATAGCATGAAAGGTTAAAATTCTTCCCTCTTCCCTCTCCTGGTCCTTTGTCCCAGGTCCCACTCAGAAGAATAGAAAAGTGACTCATTAAGCATTAAGGTGTGACCAAATATTAGGTTTCTGATCCACTACAAGAATCAGAACAAGTATACTTCCCTCATCTAGATGAAATGGAAATAACAATAATCTACCTTACAATATTAATTTATGGCTGGTTAGTTCAATTGGTTAAGACATGGCACTAAACCATGATCTCAATGCTTCTTCACAGCTACAGGCTGTACCCTTCACCATAACTATTGTTATTAAAATGATGCTCAGCTGGACTGAGCATATAGAGAAACACAAATCTACTTAATCATTACAGGACAGAGTTAAGAGAACCTGTCCACCTAAGAGTAGATCATCATGTTGTAACTCTATAAAAGAACATTCAGAGAAATCTCACAAAAAACATCTTACAAGACTGATATATAAGCCATTACAAATATACCTAAATAGTTTCACACATTTTAAGTCAATAAAAAATAATTTTTGATCTTCTGAAAAAGTATATATAATTTCCTACCTTACTAAAAAAGTTTAAGTTAAATTAAAACATAAAATCCTACCTTCTGTAGGATTTGCTGGTTGATCTTTGTTGATTGCTGTTTGAATATTGTTGAAAGAAGCAGGAGGACCACATTGCTGCAACACTCCAATGGCATTACAAAACTGATCTGCAAGCTTGAAACAGATTACAAAAAAATTAAGAGATTGTATTAGAGAGGGAACTTGGTGAAATGTAATTGGGGAAAATCAACAGAAGTTACACCAGTAAGTAAGCAAAAGAAAGAGGCTGAATCTTGGGCCCCTCCCCTTTCCACTTCCTATTCTTTTTCCACTGAGCAAGCCTAATGGAGATTTCCTTCACAGATGGTAAAGTGATTCTTCTCTCTAGTAACAATAATCCTTCAAATTACTTTCCTTAATTAAAGGATCTTTTATTCTTTTGAGGAGGAGATATGGGTGGGATCAGGAAGGAGGAAAAAGGATGTCCCTAAATCAGAATTATAACACTGATTGAAGGCTTTGAAAAATAAGTCTCTTCAAAAGAAATAAATAAAATATTTTCAGAGAAAAAGATGGCAATAACTCTGCCAGGTTCTCTTCTGGGCAAGACTATTCCTTCAGTTCACAGTAGAAGTAGTAAGGTAATGGCCAGAGAAGAGATGAGAGGATCTGTCCTCAGCCACCCTTAGGCAGAAGAAGAAAATGAACTCCAGGCAGCTGGGGTCCAACTGTCCCTTTTTTTTCCAACTTCCCTGGAACTCTTTCTCCCATCCTCCAATGATTTGTGTGTTGCAAAGGTTCTGAGCTCTCCTTGCTTTGCAGACCCAATTTTTCTTTGCCCCTATTTCTTCAATCACAAGACTCAGAATTATTTTTGAAAAGTTTAAGGATACTGGAAACAGCATTTTCTTTGGGCATAGTCTAGAAAAAAACACTGTAAGTACTGATAAACTTTTAAAAAGTCATTTTGAATAAATCAGCTTATTTTAATCAGCAGCATTTCCTTTCTATAAAAAAGTTATACAAGTGAAGAAATATGCAAAAAAAGTATGAAAGAATGATTTTAAAATATACCTTCCTTTATTCTCTATGAAAGCACTACAATCACTAAGATGAATACCAACATGATTATGAGCTAAAAGGTCAAGAAAGAATACTACTCTTTACTACTACTACTACTAACAACTCATATTTCTAGAGTTTTACAATTCTAAGTGAGGACTACCTCCATTTTGAAGATGAAGAAACACACAGGCTTAAATGTCTTGCCCTGGGTTATCAAGATAAGTTAAATGCCAGAATCAGCACTCAAACTCAAGTTTCAGAACTTCAAGATTCTTCCCAAGTCCAACTCTTTCTTAAAAATGACTCTGACTGATTGGTCACTATGACAGTAAAGGAAAATAATAAATGTTGGAGGGGATGTGGCAAAATTGGGACACTAATACGTTGCTGGTGGAGTTGTGAGTTGATCCAACCATTCTGAAAGGCTATTTGGAATTATGTCCAAAGGGCTTTAAAAGAATGTATACCCTTTGATCCAGCAATACCATTACTAGGTTTGTACACCAGAGATTTAAAAAAAAAAATGTTTGTACAAAACTATTTACAGCCACACTTAGTAGTGGAAAAAAATTTGGAAAATGAGAGTGTCCCTCAATTGGGAAATAGCTAAACAAATTTGTGGTATATGATGGTGATGGAATACTATTCTGCTATAAAGAATGATGAACTGCTTGATTCCTATAAAAACTGGGAAGATCTCCATGATCTGATGCAGAGTGAAATGAGGAGAACCAGGAGAACATTATACACAGTAACTGTAACATTATGAGACGATCAAATGTAATAGACTTTGCTGCTGATAGCAATGCAATGATCCAGGACAATCTCAAGAGACATGAGAAAGAACTGTGGGAGTAGAAACAAAGAAAAAAACAACAAATGATTTATCACTTGTTTATATGGGTATAGGATTTGGGGTTTTGGTTTTAAAAGGTGACTCTATTACCAAAAAAATAATATGGAAATAGATCTTGAGTGATAATATATGTATAACATAGTGGAATTGCTTGTAAGCTCCTGAAGGAGGGGAAGAAGAAAACATGAATCATGTAACCTTGTAAAAATACTTAAAAAAAAAAAAAATATATATATATATATATATTTTTTTTTTTTAAATGACTGCTTCTCTCATCATTTCCCATAGCAACTCTAATTTTAAAATCTTTCTAACTTTAGGCAAGCACCAATCAACTGCCCTGGAATTATACAAAACAGGCCTCATGTATGTTTCATCCAAGCAGCTTTATGACATAGTTTAGGATAGTAACAAAAATAAATGGTAAAAAGGCAGCTGGAAGAAGTCACTTAGGTACCCATTGTAGCAGTCCAGCCCATAGACATTATGGGGAGACAAGGATTGTGAGTGAGCACATGGCCATCCTGCGCATGGCAATGAGCTCTATTCCCAGCGTGGCTGAAGAAACCTTGCCTTCCTTTGTCCCACTCACCTGAGGATAATAACCCCACCTTCACCTTGTCATAAGTTGCATTATCCAATGGGAATACCCCAGGTAACTCATCCATATGTATTGAGGTATCATATAACTGTTCAATATGTATTGAGCTGTCAAGACTATAAATAAATGAGCCTCAGTCAGCTCCGCCCACTTGAAGAGCATCCACAGGTTTGATAAGGAGGATCTTCTCACCTGTCTCTCTCTCCTCTCTATCTTTCTCACTAAGGCCTGGTCTTTGGGCCAGGCCTGCCTTACTTCCTCTCTTTCTCCTAATGCTACCTAGCATTATCTATCTCCTGTAGTTTCCGATCTCCTTTCCATCTGAGCTAGCATTATCCTCTGACCAGTATAGTGTTAAATTGAGATCATTGGGTGGTTTAGCCTGGATAACACTCAGTGGTCGGAGCTTAGCTGTGGGCTCATACAAATAATATTTGTCTACTGACTCGGTTATTCACATCTCTAAAGTCGGCTCGTTCACGCCCTTCGCGGGATAAAAACTTCTACTCTATCTCTATCTTCTCTCTCACCCTTGTAGCCTCTCGCAGGCCGGGAGGCTACACCCATAAATGTTGTTCACAGACTTCTTAACTCTCTTCTTATTTAGACATCTTCAGGGTGACAGAATTACCTAACTGCTCTCTGCCATCTCTAGCCTGATGACTCCCAACTTTCTTCCAGCCCTGTTCTCTCAACCAAGCTCCAAGCTTCTATTTCAAATTGCCTACTAGATGTTTCAATTTGGATGCTTCATCTAAATGCATTATAAACTCAGTATGTCCAAATCATCTTCCCACATATAACCAATTCCCCTTTCTGACTTTCCTGTGTCTATCAATGATACCACTAAGATCATTCTCTAGTCAGCCACCAGATTCTAAACCTAAGAGTCACAGAATTTAGGAGTCAGAAAGGACCTAGGGATCTCAGAGGTCATCTAGATTAAACAATATTAGCAAACAGTTATTTGGCTTTCACTTGAAGGCCTTCAGTAATACAAGGAACCCACAGTCTCTTAAGACAACTCATTTCAGTTTCAGTCTCTTCATAATCCTTGTTAAAATTCTTCATGACCCTGTAAACTATACTGTCCATGTAGTTTTCTTGACAAAGATACTGGAGTGGTTTGCCATTTTCTTCTCCAGTGGATTAAGAAAAATAAGTTTAAGTAACCTGCCCAAGGTCATACAACTATTAAGTGTCTGAGGTCAGATGTGAACTCAGATCTTCCTTACTGGATAATTCTTTTCATCCTAAAAATTTTCAATGCTCTTCTGAAAAATGAATACCCACGAATTAATACAAATTTCCAGATGTGGTCTGACTATAATATCATACAACACAACTACTAGTTAGATGCTACTGACTACATATGAGACCTTAGATAAACCATTTATGCTCTGTTGTGAGTTGGTTGGACTAGATGACCTCTAATTCCCTTTAAGTTTTAAAATGATTATTCTATTAATGAAGTTTAAAGTCACTTTAGAGTTTTTGGCTGCCATGTCACTGATGATTCATATCTGAGCTTGTGACAGCCTCTGAGATCTGGCTCTACCTCTATAATCCTATGATTCTCCTCTTTTACATTCAATCAAATGAACAAATACTATTAATTTTTCAGGGCTGAAAGGCAGTTCAGTAGATAGAGTGCTGAACCTGTAATTAGGAAAACCTGAATTCAAATCTGGTCTCAAGACACTTACTAGCTGTGTGACTTTGGTCAAGTCATTTAACATCTGTTTGCCTTAATCCACTGGAGAATAAAATGGCAAACCACTCTGATATCTTTGTCAAAAAATCCCAAAAGGGGTCACCAAAGAGTCAGACACAACTGAAAAGACTAAACAAAAATTAATTTTTCCTCCAAAACATCTCATATCTGTCCTTTATTTTCCATTCCAACTACTAAATCATCTGCTTATTTCTGCACTGCTGCAATAGATTCTTAATGTTTCTAGTCTCACACTCCTTCCATCTATGCAGTATACCACTAGAATTTAATCTTTTAAAAACGTAACTTTTATCATGTTACCACTGTGATCAAAATCTTCCAATAGTTTCCTATTGTCCTTAGGATAAAATCCAAATACATTAGTTGAGCTTTCAAAGCTCTCAATAATCTCTTACCTAACCAATATTTCCACTACTCCTCAAAATAAATACTGTGCTACAGTCAGGCTCCATTAACCCTTTCTGCACCTCTTGAACAAGCAAGAGTCTCTCTACTTTGTCAACATTTCAAGACTTATTTGAAGAGTATTTATGTTAGCATTTAATCAATGTTTTATACTGTTATTTTTTAATGTGTGTATGTTTTATTCCAATTAAACTTTACGTTCTTTGAAGGAAAGAACTGCGTCTGTTATCTTTACATCTTTTATATAACTTAGTAGTGCTATGCAGACAGTATATACTTATTATCTGTCAAATGAATGGCCCTATAACTTTAACTCAATTTCCACAGGCTCCCTTCTGAGGACTATGGCTCATATTAATCAATTCTACCTATGTTTTTTTTTTACATGTAAAATTATGTTTCAAAATAAGGTCAAGTTGACAAGTGCTATCTCCAAATTAATCTTGGCTAAACAATCACACTTCAATTATCAAGAACTGAAGTTCTTCAAATTGTTGTCACACTAGTCAGCAAGCCTAATTAACTGGAAGCTAGATGACTAGTTGACAAAATACTAGACTTGGAGTCAGGAAGACGAATTCAAATCAGTCACTGATGAGGAAGTCATTTAACATCTCTGTCTCAATGTCAGTTATTTTTAAAATGGAGATAAAGGTCTACCTCTTGCCAGGCACTGTGATAAGAGCTTTTAAAATATATGTATTATCTCATTTTAATCTAACAATTCTGAAAGATGCAATTATTGTTCCCATTTTACAATTGAGAAAACTGAGGCAAACTGAGGTTAAATGACTTGCCCAGAGTCACACTGTGCTGGGTCTCAGAAGACTCATCTTCCTAAATTCAAATTTGAACACAGACACTTTACTAGTTGTGTGACCCCAGGCAAGTCACTTAACACATTTGTCTCAGTTTCCTCATTTGGAAAATGAGCTGGAGAAGGAAATTGCAAAGCACTCTAGTATCTTTGTCAAGAAAACCCCAAACGGAGTCACAGAGTCAGAGAGGAGACTGAAACCATGCAACAACAGATCTTACCGATTTCAGGCCCAGCATCTATCCAGTCAATAGATGCAGCTAACACTAATAATAACCATCTCAATATTTTTACTGAAAACCAACTGAGAAAACACATATAAGGCTTATTCACATTAAGGGTTATTTAGCTTTAAATCACCAATACATATGGCCCTCTTAGACCAACAGAGACAAGAAGACAAGGTGTAAAGGGGTTTTAGAGACCTTAAAAGTTAACAAGCTTTTTAAGAGTGATAAAGACCTGAGTTCAAATTCTATGTCAGAAACTTACAGAGTTGTATAAATCCAGGCAAGTCACTTAATTCGTATGCCTCAGTTTTTTTCCATCGTAAAAGAGGGGGAGGAGGTATCATAATAGCTCCCACCTCCCAATAATAGCTCTTTGAACAGTGATTCGTCCATAGAAGGTGCTTAACAAATGCTTACTGATCATTGATTAACATCTGTAAAGTATTTGGCACTAGAAGACTTTATTATTAAACATTTGAAAGGTGCTTTACATAGTGCCTGGCACAGAGTAGGAGCTTAAAAAATAATTAACATCTGTAAAGTGCTTCGCACAGTGTCTGGTACATAGCAGGCTTGTTCCTCGGAGAGTAGGTGGGGTGGAAAGGAGACAACTGATTTGGCTGTGGACCGATATCTTGGGCCTTCTTTGAGAGCCTTGAACGTCAGTAAGAATGAGCTAAGGCTATTAAACAAAATCCTCCTCAAGATCCAAGCCTGTATCTTGGGGGAGGGGCGTGTAGCACCATTCAACAGGAGCCAGCTAAGGGGCAGCAGCGATCCTTCCCTCCCCCGGACGGCCTGCAGATTCCTCTTCCAGCCCGGGACCTAAACTCGGCCTTCCCCTCCCCAACAGCGTAAAGAGGCTGCAACAGGGTCAGATCAGAGGTAGAGAGCCGGCGGCAACGATGTTTCTGGTTGGTCGCTAGCTAGAAACCGCGGTCCCTCCCCTTTGGCGCTCCCCCACCCCCAACAAAGTCTGGGTCAGCCCATTCGGGGCTCCGGGCCTGGCGGCGGTGGCGTTACTATTTCTCTCCGGCTTCAGCCCCGGCCACTGCGGGAGGAGAAAGAAAATGCCACAATCAGGGTACCCCGTTACCCGCCGGCGAACGGGGGCAAAAAAAGCATGGGGAAAGGGGGTAAGCCCAACGCCATTTCCTCACCGAGTTGACGGCGTCCTGAAGCTGAGTGAGACGATCCGCCATGTTGTCGGCGCAGACGCCTAAGCCGCAGCCCTTCCTATAGCCCGCTCCCGCCTGATTGGACGGCGCGGGCGACCAATCATGCGGCCGATCTCCGGGAAAGGGGGCGGGGCCATTGGGACCGGGAGCTAGTTTAGTTGTGAATTCTTCCTTTTTTTAGAATATAAACTAATTGGGACTAGGAGCTGTCTTCTTTGCACTGCAATGAACACTTCTTAAGCGCTTAATATGCATTATCTAGCATTATTTCGGACCTAAGATCTTAGGTGTAGTGCATGAAAAGGTCCCCAGATTATCTACTCCTGTTCCCTTCCTACTGCTGGAGAAGAAATGAAGGTGAGGTGATTTGCCCAAGTTCAAAGAGATGGTAAAGCGACGGAGTCAGCATTCACAGCTAGTCTTCCAATTCAAAATGTAGCTGCACCGACTTTTCTATTGCATCTGATCACGTTCCAGTCGAAACTACTGGGGGCAGGTAGGTGACTCAGTGGATAGAGCCAGGCTTAGAGACAGGAGGTTCTGTGTTCAAATTTGATCTCTGACACATCCTAACTGTGTGACCGTGGGCAAGTCACTTAACTCCAATTGCTTAGCCTTTTACTTAAATATACCAAATTCAGAAGGCAGCGTTAGAAAAGTCATTCATGAGGATCAGATTCACATATGAATTCTTCCAACCTTTTAAAGAACAAGCAATCTCCATGTTACACACATCTAGAGATAGTATTAAAAGGATTTACTTTTTTAATATATTGAATTATTTCTATTCCTGAGTTCTGAATTAAGGTTCAGAGTCATCCCTCATTCCTTTGATCCTGGAAATGTAAAGGAATGCCTCACCCTAGAGCCTGGTAGATAGAAAGGGAAATTATTAGATCCATCTTACTTAATAAAGAGAACCAGCTTATGCTAGATGCTCCTTCACAATCGAGTCCTTCAGTGGCTTAAGAATCATTACAGAGGGGGGGCAGCTGGGTGGCTCAGGGGATTGAAAGTCAGGTCCAGCGACAGGGGGTCCTAGGTTCAAATCTATCCTCAGATACTTCCTAGCTGTGTGACTCTGGGCAAGTCACTTACCCCCCATTACCTAACCCTTACCACTCTTCTGCATTGATTCTAAGACGGAGGGTAAGAGTTTTAAAATAAATCATTACAGAGGTCAGTCTTGACTGGAAGAACTCAATTTTTTTCCCTTGGTGTTGGAAGCAAGAGACCAGTACTGGATAACCAGGGAAATTGGGAGGGGTTGAGGGTTTTGATGGATTACTTCCTTATTGGCTATTCAACAGTTAGAGATGTCTTGGGATGTCCAAAGGAGAGACTGAATAATGACTAATAATGAAAAATAGATTTATAGATATGCACAAGGGGACTGTTGGAGAGAGATCGTTGACCAATTAATTTATTGGTGATTGCTAACCTTATCAATAAAATGATTTTCTTACCCAGAAGCCAGCCTCTCAAAATTTTTAATTGTCACAGTACGCTACCTAGTTCTTTTTATGAAGCAAACAACTTTTGATGCCCAAACCTGGAAAAAAGAAACTGTAAACTAAAATGGTCTGAGTCTTATTAAACACCAATGGGAAAATATTAAGGAAAATATTGCAAACATCAATTCACCAAAACTAATTAGGAAAACCATAAATCATAAGAGATTATTCACTCTCCCTCTTACCTCTACAAAAATAGCAGTAACAGAATTTGAGAACTGCAAGGAATCTCAGCAATCATCAGTCTAATTCTTTTTTTTTTTTAATAGGCAATGGGAGTCAAGTGACTTGCCCAGGGTCACACAGTTGGGAAGTGTCTGAGGTCAGATTTGAACCTTGGACCTCCCTAGGCCTGGTTCTCAATCCACTGAGCTACTCAGCTTCCCCCCATCAGTCCAATTCTTGAACAAAAGGAATCCCCACCTTAAAATGAGGAAACAATCTAAGAGTTTAAGTATATTGTCGTTCAGTCATGTTGGATTCTTTATGACCCGGTTTCCTTGACACAGACTGGCTTGCCATTTCCTTCTCCAGCTCATTTGACAAAGGAGGAAACTGAGGCAAAGAGGGTTAAGTGAGTTACCCAGGGTCACATACCTGGGAAGGGTCCAAGACCTGGTTTGGATTTAGGAAGATGAGTCTTTCAAACTCCACTGTGCTACCTAGCTGTTCCAATAGCTATAACTGTCCAAAATTTGAATGGATAGCTTCAAGATAAGATGGATTCCACCTCCTCTGAGGTTTGTATAAGCAGAGGTAGGTTATCCATTATCATGTGGTGGGGATTCCTTTTGTTCAAGAATTGGACTGATGGGGGGAAGCTGAGTAGCTCAGCATTACTAACAGCAAAACATGATCCAGGGCCATCCACCCACAGAGAAAGAATGGTTGGAGTAGAAATGCAGATGAAATTTCACGATTTATCACTTCACTATTTGAGTATATGACTTGGGGTTTTGGTTTTATAAGATTATTCACCTACAAAAATGAGTAATGTGGAAATGTGTTTTGCTTGATATAATACATGTATAACCCAGACTGAATTGCTTGTCAGCTCTGGGAGTGGGGAGAGGGAAAACAACATGAATCATATAACTAGAAAACAAGTGGAAATTTGTTGAAAGAAAGAAGACACAGTATTTCCTTGTTACCTTCTCTGATCTTAAAGGTGTTTTCTCTCCTATTCCTTGACTTACAAGGAAAGAAGAGGAGGGAATTCTATTCTCTGTTCTTTTTTCTGACACTTCCAGAATCTCCTCTAATCATTCAGCAATTTCTCTGTCTCTTTTCCTTTTCCTTCCTTCTCCTCCCATCTCCTTTTCTCTCTCTTGAAGTTCACTACATCTCTAAATATCAACCTATCAAAATCCTTGTAGGACATTTATCTAATCTTTAAAGAGGCTGCAGCCTAGCTCAAAGTTTTCCTCTCCACTCTAACCCCTGCTGTTGTTCTCGGAAACTTCAATATTCATGTTGATACCTCATCGATTGTACTAGCATTACAATTCATCCTCCTCCTAACTGTGACCTATGCCTTCATTCCATCTCAGCCACAAGTAGAGATGGTTATACTTTTGATCTCATCTGCTCTCTTAACTATGCTGGCTCTGAGATCTTCAGTATAGAATTTCCTCCCTCTGATCATAAATCTTGGTTATTTATCTCTTCCTCTCCTTATCTCCCTTCTAAACCAGTCCTCCAGCCACTCTTTTCCACTCCATTTTCCTGGTATATCACTTTTGCTCTAACTTTTCTTCCTTGTCTTAATTTTATGGTTAACCACTTCAACTATATCATGCCTTCTATCTTAGAAGCCTTTGCCTCTTTTTTGTTTGCTGTTCTCATCTTTACAAAATCCTAATCTGGTTTACACTCACCATTCAACATTTTCCCTGCTCCTTTGCCTGCTGTTAAAAATAGTGGAGAAAATGTTCACATACCCAGGTCCTGATTATTCTCCACAATACAGGTATCCTTTCCACATTATGGGGTTAGGGATACAATGTCCCCAAGGTCTGAAAAATTGGAGTAAAATTGTTTGACCTTCCCTTCATATCAGAGAAGTTTGAATTTGTCTTTTTTTTTTTGAGGCATTTACAGTACTTTATTTATTATAAAATCTGGGTCAAGTATTTAATCATAGGCTATATTTAGGTCAATGTTAGGTAACAAATAAACTTTTTCTTTGTTGTTTGCTACTTCCACAAAATTCCCCCCAAATTCCTATTTAATTTCTTATGCTGAACCACATTCAAAACTGTGATGGGAAAGTCTCAATGTGGAAGGAATACTTGTATTTATTCCAAACCTTATTTTCTCTCCTAAAGCACTCACTACTACCCTTTATATCCACCCTCTTAGCAGAGGACCTTTCCTCCTACTTTAAAAGAGGTGAGGGAGGAAGGAGCCAAGGATAATACTGAGGCTATAAACTATAAGACTGGTGGGTGTTAGAAATAAAGTTAGGAAAAGAAGAGAAGGAAATTAATAAACTTGAAATGTCTCAAGGACATTCTGTTTAAAATGTCCAATAAATAATTATTTCAGACTAAAGTTCAGGAGTAAGACTGTTACACATACACTCCTAGTGCATATATTATATATGTATAGAAAGTATAAATGAGATGTATTTATGTACACACACATAAAATTGAGGCAGCTAGATGGTTCAATGGATAGAGCATTGGGCTTTGAATCAGGAGGACTCATCTTCGTTAGTTCACATTGGCCTCAGGTACTTACTATGTGTGGTTCTGGGAAAGTTCCTTAACCCTGTTGCCTCAGTTTCCTCATCTGTAAAATGAGCTGGTGAAGGAAATGGCAAATCATTCCAGCATCTTTGTCAAGAAAATCCCAAATGGGATCATGAGGAAGCAGACACGACTGAAAAGACTCAACAACAAAACATATATTGTTGACACATACAACCTGCTGAATGAAACATTTTTTAAAGAGTACCAAAAATACTAATCACCAGTCTGAGAAAAAAAAAGCCTGTTTGGAGGGAATAGAAAATAAGGGAGAGATAAGGTTCAAGTTCATCTGGTTCCTGATGATGTAGTTGTATGAGTGATAAACCTATCAGATTTCATTTAAGACAAAGTTATAAAAAAAAAGGAGAAGAAAGAAAGAAAGAAAGAAAGAAAGAAAGAAAGAAAGAAAGAAAGAAAGAAAGAAAGAAAGAAAGAAAGAAAGAAAGAAAGAAAGAAAGAAAGAAAGAAAGAAAGGAGGGAGGGAGGAAAGAAAGAGGGAAGGAAGAAGGGAAGGAAAGAAAAAGAAAGAGAGAAAGACACAGCATTCCCTGTAATTTAACTCTCTATTTCTAATCCTAGATCCCTACTTCCTTCAAGAACTAAGTCGTTCTAACATTGGCATTTTAAAGTCCAAACTCTGTTTTCAACATGTTTTGCCAGCTAGTCCACAGCTATCTACCTTACTATGACAGCATAGTATATAGAGGAGAATATTGCACTGGAGACTGGGAGAGACCTGTGTTTGAATCCACTGACAATACAAACCTCATTTTGTGTGCTATTCAGCAAGTTTTTTATCCTCTCTCAGCCTCAGTTTTTTCATGGGTAGAATGGGACTAATATTATTTTCCAGGGCTGTTGAGGATCAAATGATGATATATAAACCACTTAGCGAACCTTGAAGAATTATGTGATAAGATCATAGATTCAGAGTTAGAAGGGACAGGAATTCTGAGGCCATCTAGCCCATCCTCCTCCTTTTACAACTGAGATAACTGAGGCATAAGAGGGTTAAGTGATTTGCCTAAGATCACATGCACAGTGAACATCAAAGGTGGAATTTGACTCCAGAGCCAGAGATGTTCTCCTTGTATCATTCTCCCTTCCTTACTCACCTTCGTATTGAATGAAGTTCTTGTCTTCGCCTGCAGGAGACACACTTCTCTCTCTAATAAACTGCCTCCTCTAGACTCCTCTCCTTTGGCAGCAGCAGTCTTGCCCTGAGATGATCAGTCCCTCCCTGCAGCTGGGAACACGTGGAATCTAAACAAGAGGGTTCCTTTGGGGAGCTAGGACTAGCATTGATTCTGGTTGTCCTTCCCAGTGATGCCCAGCCTGTTACATCCGTTAGGACCTTCTTTATAAATGCATTGGGTGAATTTGAGTAATCATCGAGTAATCAATCAATCCACCAAATGTGGGGGAGTTTTAAAATGAAAACATTATCAACCTACAACATCCTGCGACTAGACTTCTTCCCTGTGGACAAACCTGATCATCAGAAGCAAGAAAAACATTTCCCCCCCCTTAAAGTTCTTACTTAAAAGTCGCCTAATTTCCTTTAGCCTGGAACTAATTTCTTTCAAGCCCTTGGTCTGTGGACTCTTGATAATCACCATTATTGGGGAGCTGGAAATAACCTTCACTGGAACTATTGTCAAAGCAAGAAAATAGACTTCTATTGCATGAGACCATTGATAATGAGACAGCTACTTGGTATAGTCAGGAAGATGTGAGATCAGATCCTGTGTCAGATACTTACTAGGTGAGACCTGGAGCAAGTTGCAGTCTCTCAGCTACAGTTTCCTCATCTATACAATAGAGAAAATAGTAATGCTCACCTCTAAGGGTTGTTTTGAGGATAAAAGGAAATAACATTTTTTTTTGTAAACCTTAAAGTATATATAAATATTACATATTATAAAAATTAAAGAGTATATAAATGTTATTGTGATTACTAAAATAAATATTTATTGCTAAAACAAAAATTAAAGTATATAAATATTATATAATATATAAATATAAAAATTAAAGTGTATATAAATGTTATTGTTATTGCTATTTATAAGTAAATAAAGTATATATTAAACATTAGCTATTATTGAATATCTCGATGGCACTGGGGATAGGAACTAGGCTTAGAGTCAAGAAGACTCATCTTCATGATTTCAATTATTTTTTTAAGATTCATTTTCTTGTATTCAAATCTAGCCTCAGATACTTAACAGCTGTGTTACCCTGGACAACTCATTTAACTCTGCCTTGGTTTCCTCATCTGTAAAATAAGCTGGAGAAGGAAATGGCCAACCACTCTACTATCCTTGCCAAGAAAACCCCAAATGGGGTCATGAAGAGTTATACATGACTGAAAGGATTCAAAACATTATTATTATTAATAACTAAAGAAAAGAGTCTCTTTGTTAAAAATCCAGTCTTTTGCCTCAGTTTTTTTATTTTAAACCCTCACCTTTTGTCTTGGAATCAGTACTGTGTATTGGCTCCAAGGCAGAAGAGTGGTAAGAGTTAGGTAATTGGGATTAAGTGACCTGCTCAGGGTCACATAGCTAGGAAGTGCTTAAAGCCAGATTTGAATCTAGGATTTCCCATTTCTAGGCCTAGCTCTCAATCCACTGAGCCACCTAGCTGTTCCAGTAGTTTAGTTTTCCATATTTTTTGGAAGTCTTACAGAATTGTTATCTTCAAATAGTTTTCTTTCACCTTTCCATAAATCCTAACTTTTCCCCCCCTCTAGTCTTGTCCCTCCTAGCCAGGTGAATTTCCCTTCTCTCTAGATTTCAGTTTCTTTATCTATAAGATGAATTGGCTGGATTAGTTGACCTTTAAACTTGCTTTGGGACCCAATTCTACAATCCTCTTCAAAACTGGTTAGGTGGCTGCACTCAAAGGGCAGTTGAATGGTTCAGTGCTAACATGATAGATCTCTAGTGGAGTCCTTCAGGGACCTCTACCTGGTCCTGCGATATTGAGCATTTTTATCTTGCTATAGATGGCACACTTATCAAAAGTGTGTAAATAAAAGGGCAGCTAAAGCACAGGGGATAGAGCACCAAGCCTGGAGTCAGGAGGACCCGGGTTCAAATTTGACTTAAGATACTTCCTAGGTATGACCCTGGGTAGTCATTTAACCCTGATTTTTGCTGCTCTTCTGTCTTCGAATTGATGCTAAGACAGAAGGTAAGGATTTTTTTTTTAAGGCATGCATATGACACAAAACTGTCAGGGACAGTCAAGCTACCAACATGGAGTGTTATCTATATGAACATTTTTCCTTTACATTTTATAAATCCCTATGGATTTTCCCTTATGATTCCAAATTGTCCTCTAGAATGGTTGGATCCATTTTCACATCCATCAGTAGCAGAGGTCTTGACAAGCTCAATATAATTAGACTGACTCTGATTAAATGAAGAAAAAAGTAATTCTCGTACTTGAGTTTGAGAATCAACTTCACTAATATAAAATGGGAGAACGTTGGTTAGATAACAAGTTATATGTGACAGGCAAGAGAGTATGTGGTAGAGAAGTGAAGACTTTGGGTATAGACGGCTTGTTCCAAAAGCTTGACAATAAATGGTGGACAGTCCATAATCAATAAACACTTGTGACACTGTGCTAAGTACTGGGGGCACAAACACGAGAAAGGAGGACAATCCTTGCCTGCAAGTAGCTTACAATCCAATGGGGAAAAGAAAGCTGAAACCTGGGTGGGGTGGGAGAGGAGAGGTAAGGCACCGGGTCCAAAAGGGTGGCATAATGAAGCCAGTGAGGGCATCTGGGTGGGAAATGAGGCGTGGGAGGGAGCCTTCTTTTCCATGACTCTTCCGCAAGGGAGATTGGAGTTCAGGGTTCTGCCCTACAACCAGAGAGGCAGAAGCTATGGAGGAGGTGTCAATGCTCAGCTGATGATGTGAATTAAGAATAGGGCAAACTTACTGGAGTGATTTAGAAGTCCTTTGTGGAGGTAATGGATCCCCAGCTAATCTACTCAAATTCTATCCAATTCTAAGATTCTTCTTGGTGGACTTATTGAGCACTGGGCTTGGACCCTTAAAGCCTGCCTCAAGTGCCCGGTCCAGCACTAGTTAGCTATTAAATTATTTAATAACTAAGTTTACTCATCATTTAGTTGGAAATAACATTGTACTACTTCATTGGACTGTGGTAAGGAAAGCCCTCTAAGTCATCAAAATATTATAAAAATATGAGCTAGTATTACTTTAAACTCTTATCTTCCATCTTAGAATAAATATTGTGTATTGGATCTAAGGCAGAAGAGCAGTAAGGGCTAGGTAGGCAATGGGGTCACACAGCTAGGAAGTGTCTGAGGCCAGATTTGAACCTAGGACTTCCCATCTCCAGTCTTGGCTCTCTATCCACTGAGTCACCTACTTGCTCCTGAGCTGTTATTTTTTGAAAGTCCATAACATTTTGTTGTTGGTCAGTCACGTCTTCATGATATGTCTTCATGACTTTTTATGACTCCATTTGGGCTTTTCTTGGCAGAGATGCTGGAGTTGTTTGCCATTTCCTTCTCCAGCTCATTTTATAGATGAGGAAACTGAGGCAGAGTTAAATGACTTGTCCCAGGTCATACAACTACTAAGTGTCTGAGGTCACATTTGAACTCCAGTCTTCCTGACTCTGAGCCTGGCACTCCATCCACTGTGCTACTTGGCTGCCTTGAAAATAATTCTGTGATATGTATGTATTCATTAACACAAGATGTGTCAACCTTGTGCTATGTTGAAATACTTTTCTGGGGATGTTAGGAGATATTTTGCATATAGTTGTTATTGTTATCATTCAGTTGTGCCCAACTCTTCATGACCCCATTTGGATTCTTGGCAAAGGTACTGGGGTAGTTTGCAATTTCCTCCTTCAGCTCATTTTACAGGTGAGGAAACTGAGGCAAACAGGGAAAAAGACTTGCCCAGGGTCACCTAGTTAGCAAGTATCTAAGGCTTGTATGAACTCAGGTCTTCATGACTCCTGGTGCTCTATCCACTTTACTATCCAGTTGCCCACATATAAAATGTGGACTTTATAAAGTAAAATAAATACATAAAACTGAGAGGGGACACAATTTCAATTCAATGATTGGCTTCATTTCAATCTGGGGACACTGTCCACTAGGGAAGTCTGACCTGACCCAAATCACCCCCAAATGGAAGGTAACCAATCATGCATCTTGGGGGTGGCAGGGACCCCAGCAGAGGAAACTCATAAGAAATGAGATGTAATTATTTGGTTGGTTGGAATACCCAGCTATTCGGCCAATCTAAGCATCTTCTAGCTCTGAAAGAATGAGGAACCGTCTTGCTAAAGTAACCATGCTGGGGGCAGCAGGGTAGCTCAGTAGATTGAGAGCCAGGCCTAGAGATCCTTCAAATCTGGCCTCAGATACTTCCTAGCAGTGTGACCTTGGGCAAGTCATTTAACCCCCATTGCCTAGCCCTTACCACTCTTTTGCCTTAGAAACAATAAATAGGCTCACTGAAAATGCTTCTTAGTAGACTTCTGAGGAGTTCTGAGATCTACCCTCTCACTCAGATTTCTTGTCAGAAGCTCTTTTATTTCTCTTTCAGATAGTTTTGGGGTAGCTGTTGAACCAGAAAATAGAATGTAAAAAAAAAAAAGTAAACTCAAGGAATTTGAGGTAAGGAGACAAGGTAGTTAGGGCGGCCTAGTGGAGAAGAGTGCTGAGGCTGGTATCAGGAGTTCAAATCTGGCCTCAGACAATTCCTTGCTATGTGATTCTAGAAAAGTCACTTAATCCTGTTTGCCTCAGTTTCCTCATTTGAAAAATGAGCTGGAGAAAAAAATGGCAAACCATTCTAGTATCTTAGCTGTGTTATCCTAGGCAAGTCACTTAAACTTGCTTGCCTCATACCACACTCAAAGCCTGGAAGATGTGTATTTGAATTCCATGAGAAACCTCTGATTTTTTTTCATCTATCTCCATTTTTTTCATCTATCAAATAAGGATAACAATATCCTTTGAAGAATTGATGTGAGGTCCAAATAAGCTAATAGATATAAAGCTCGTTGCAAATTTTAAAGTGCCATATGTTTTAGTTTCTAGAAGCCCATAGGGAGAGGGACCCTATTGGTACTGTTCCTGGTACCTGGCAAGGAAACACACTTTCTCTGCAATTTAGATTCATGGAGTTGCCTAGAGCACTAAAGCAAAACAAACAGAACCAAAACAAACAAACAAACAAAAAAAAACAATTTAAACTTCAAATAGGACAAATAAATAAAATATAAAATGAGAAGTGAGGAACCCCCATAAAATAAATAAACACTAGAATGGCTAAAATAAATTATTCTCATTTAAAAAAAAAAACATTCATAGAGAGGCACACAGAGTGCTGTTGATTTATTTTCAGAGAAGAGACCACCTTGAGGAACAATGGCTTTGGATGGAGTGATGGCCAGCCCAGAGTGTAAGTCAATTTCACACCAAGTGCCTGCTGGGAAAAGGGAGAGTGACAGCAGGAGATAAACAAAAGGTGAGTACCAGACCTGAAAGGGACTTGAAGGCTCCTGTCCAACCTCTTTCATTTTACTGATAAGAAAGCCCAGAGCTTATGACCAACTACAGGAGAAAAAACGGCATGGTAAGTTGCCCAAGAAAACGGATAATTCTGTAATTTTGCCCAGGAGCTCTCTGATGTAAGCTTCCTGCCACTGAGTACTGTTTAGGTGACTGCCTTTTGCCAACTCTGTATCTGGGGAAGTTTCTATCTATCTTGTTGCTTAAATATAGAGCATTTTATAGCTGGGGTTGTTCCTCTGGATTTTAGCAGAAATGTAATTTACATTTATAAATAAGATGACTAAAGAATGTTCCTTTATAGAGTGTAAGAAATTGGTGAATTGGTCCAGTGGGTCTATTGGTCAAGAAGTCAAAGCTAGGTGGCACAGCAGAGCAAGTCCAGGGACTGAGAGTCAAGATCAGAACTGAGTTCAAATGCTACCTCAGTATTATTAATGTGCCACCCCAGGTAACCATTTACTTTCAGTCTGTTTCTCCCTATAAAAAGAGGGGAGATTTGGAGTGGATCTCTTCTAAGTGGTATGCTCTAGGGTTACACATTCTAAGAATTTACAGGCTAGGGGCCAGGATAAAATAATCCCTATTTTTCTGAAGCATTATCATCTCCCATGGAGACAGCTAGCTGGCCCCAGGTGGAAAAGAGCCTGGCCTTGGAGTCAGATAGACTCATCTTAAATTCAAATCTGGCTTCACATTTCCTAGCCCTGTGATCCTGGACACACTTCACCCTTCGTGCCACAGTTTCCTCGTCTATAAAATGAGCTGCAGAAGGAAATGGCAAATCGCCCCAAGATCTTTGCCAAGAAAACCCCAAATGGGTGTTAACTTGGAAATAACACAGAACTATTAAATAGTCAGAAAAACCAAGTCTTTAATCAGGATAGGGATAAGTCCAATTTGGCCCTTTACTCAGAGTCGGCGCCACAACCTTTTCAGGGTGCAAACCCTGAACTCTGGGGATGTTATCCCTAGGGAGCGCCACAACGCTAGATGGCAACTCCGAGGAACAAAAGAATTTGGGGAACTTATATACCATTTGGGAAATCCAGGGGCAGGGAAAGATGACTGGGAAACATCACTATAACTACAAGGAAAATGGGAGTGTTCAAACTACACTGACAAGATACAATCAAGCTAGGGGAAAGAATCATAGCTAGAAGCTAGGGTGCAAGAGAAGGGGGCTGCTTACAATAGTTACTAAAGGATGGTTCATGCCCAGGTCTGACCTTCCTGAGAAAGGTTCTAATACAATAGGGGGATGCTACCTAAAACAAAGAATGTCTTTAGCATATGCTTATCTCACCCAACCAGGATTATCATTTCTCTTCAGGGTAGATTCTCATGGGAACAGGGAACAAGGACAAGCTTTTGGGGTCTCCAATCTACAAGCTCAATCTAAAATTGGGGTTCATCAGATCCCACTAGGCCACAAGTTTGGGATTCCTAAGTTGACATGGGGTGAAGAAGAAAGGCCTGAACCATAGAGGGACATGGCCTCCACTTCCAGATTTTCATCAACCACCACAGAAAGAAACCTTAAAACGTTCCTGGAATACAACACCCATTCCTATTAAAAACACTAGAAAGCATAGGAATAGAAGGGTCATTCCTAAAAATAATAAAACAGTATATATCTAAAACCATCAGCTAATATCATCTGCAATGGGGATAAACTAGACGCATTCCCAATAAGGTCAGGAGTGAAACAAGGATGCCCATTATCACCTCTACTATTTGACATTGTACTAGAAACACTAGCAGTAGCAATTAGAGAAGAAAAAGAAATTGAAGGCATCAAAATAGGCAAGGAGGAGACCAAGTTATCACTCTTTGCAGATGACATGATGGTCTACTTAAAGAATCCTAGAGATTCAACCAAAAAGCTAATCGAAATAATCAACAACTTTAGCAAAGTTGCAGGATACAAAATAAACCCACATAAATCATCAGCTTTTCTATATATCTCCAACCAGCTCAGCAGCAAGAACTAGAAAGAGAAATCCCATTCAAAACCACCTTAGACAAAATAAAATACCTAGGAATCTACCTCCCGAGACAAACACAGGAACTATATGAACACAACTACAAAACACTCTCCACACAACTAAAAGTAGACTTGAGCAATTGGAAAAACATTAACTGCTCATGGATAGGACGAGCCAATATAGTAAAAATGACCATCCTACCCAAACTTATTTATCTATTTAGTGCCATACCCATTAAACTACCAAAATACTTCTTGACTGATTTAGAAAAAACCATAACAAAGTTCATTTGGAAGAACAAAAGATCAAGGATATCCAGGGAAATAATGAAAAAAACCACATATGATGGGGGCCTTGCAGTCCCTGACCTTAAACTATATTACAAAGCAGCAGTCATCAAAACAATTTGGTACTGGCTAAGAAACAGAAAGGAAGATCAGTGGAATAGACTGGGGGAAAGCGACCTCAGCAAGACAGTCTATGATAAACCCAAAGATCCCAGTTTTTGGGACAAAAATCCACTATTTGATAAAAACTGTTGGGAAAATTGGAAGACAGTGTGGGAGAGACTAGGAATAGATCAACACCTCACACCCTACACCAAGATAAATTCAAAATGGGTGAGTGACTTAAACATAAAGAAGGAAACCATAAGTAAATTAGGCAAACACAGAATAGTATACATGTCAGACCTTTGGGAGGGGAAAGACTTTAAAACCAAGCAAGACATAGAAAGAATCACAAAATGTAAAATAAATAATTTTGATTACATCAAATTAAAAAGCTTTTGCACAAACAAAACCAATGTAACTAAAATCAGAAGGGAAACAACAAACTGGGAAAAAATCTTCGGAGAAACCTCTGACAAAGGTTTAATTACTCAAATTTATAAAGAGCTAAATCAACTGTACAAAAAATCAAGCCATTCTCCAATTGATAAATGGGCAAGGGACATGGTTAGGCAGTTCTCAGATAAAGAAATCAAAACTATTAATAAGCACATGAAGAAGTGTTCTAAATCTCTTATAATCAGAGAGATGCAAATCAAAACAACTCTGAGGTATCACCTCACACCTAGCAGATTGGCTAACATTACAGCAAAGGAAAGTAATGAATGCTGGAGGGAATGTGGCAAAGTCAGGACATTAATTCATTGCTGGTGGAGCTGTGAACTGATCCAACCATTCTGGAGGGCAGTTTGGAACTATGCCCAAAGGGCGACAAAAGAATATCTACCCTTTGACCCAGCCATAGCACTGCTGGGTCTGTACCCCAAAGAGATAATGGACACAAAGACTTGTACAAAAATATTCATAGCTGCGCTCTTTGTGGTGGCCCAAAACTGGAAAACGAGGGGATGCCCATCAATTGGGGAATGGCTGAACAAACTGTGGTATATGTTGGTGATGGAATACTATTGTGCTAAAAGGAATAATAAAGTGGAGGAGTTCCATGGAGACTGGAACAACCTCCAGGAAGTGATGCAGAGCGAGAGGAGCAGAACCAGGAGAATATTGTACACAGAGACTAATACACTGTGGTATAATCGAACGTAATGGACTTCTCCATTAGTGGTGGTGTAATGTCCCTGAACAACTTGCAGGGAGCTAGGAGAAAAAAACACTATTCATAAGCAAAGGATAAACTGTGGGAGTAGAAACACCGAGGAAAAGCAACTGCCTGAATACAGCGGTTGAGGGGACATGACAGAGGAGAGACTCTAAATGAACACTCTAATGCAAATATTATCAACATAGCAATGGGTTCAAATCAAGAAAACATGTAATGCCCAGTGGGTTTACCCCTCGGCTATGGGGGGTGGGGGGGGAGGAAAAGAAAATGATCTATGTCTTTAATGAATAATGCTTGGAAATGATCAAATAAAATATTAAAAAAAAAACTCAAAAAAAAAACGTTCCTGGAAAGCAAGATCCCCCCCCCCATTGGTCCAGTTCTTTTCCTTTACGGTCTCAGCATTTCTAGAGGGCAGACTGCCTCCCCTCCCCCCTGAGGCAGAAGTCTACACGGATAGAAATCTAGGGGGTTCCTTTCATGTTTTAGACAAACTGGAGCTTTCTAGAAAGGATCCGCGAACTTGGAATGACTCAGCTTCCCGGGAAGCCTTCCTTGATGACCCTCCTCGGCCCAAGCCGCCGCCATCCTCATCGCCTCGCCCCTCCCCCGCTCCCCTCCTCCGCTCCCCTCCTCCAGCCTGTGGGCAGGTTTTTATGAAGCGCCTACTAGGATAGGGCCAGGCGCTACGCTAAGTGTGGGGAGAGCTACAGGGCCCGGGGTTGACCCCTGGCCCTGGAGCGAGGGAGGGCGGGATAGCACGGACAGACAGATTGGGAATCAGGGGGAGGAGCCGCCCGCTCCTCGGAAAACGCCCCACCGTGCCACCGCGCGCCCCTCGCCCTCTGCGGGGGGCGGAGCCGTGGGGTGCCCAGACCCGGCTTAGCGCCGGAAGAGGAAGCCTTGAGTTTGGCCTTGGGAAGCGGCTGGCGATCGCGGAGGCGGACAGGTGCGCTGCGCCTGGGCTACGATGCGAAGCGGCTGGGGCGCCCCGGGCTAGCAAGCTTCACCCGCTACTATGGGGCTGCTCGGGCCCCAGCTTCTGGCTCTGCTAGGGCTAGGGCTGGGGCTGGGGCTGAGGCTGGCTGGGGCTGGCGAGACGCCGCTGAACTCTAGTTTAGGTAAGGAGCGAGTTGGAACTGGCGGGGAGTGGGGCTGGGCGCCTTGCCAGTTGTATTTTGGACTTTTTTTTTTTTGAGCCGTGCTAAATGCATTATTTCTTGCAACAGCTATCTTTTAGATTTTGTTTTTTAAAAATTAAAAATTCGATATTTTAAAATCTTACGTGCATTAAAAAAGCTTAGCAAGAAGAAGTCGAGGCCTGCGTTTCCATCCTGGTAAGAAAGATCAGTTGTTTTCAGAAGGGGCTCTGCCCCACGGGAATCCTCTGCCAAGCCTCCTCCTCGCTGTCGGTACTCTAGAGCTGGGACAAGAGCTAGAGGGATCCCTGTCTTTTGGCACCCCTTTCCTGGGACGCTGGAACCCGGGGTCTTGGAGCGGCCTCATTTCTGGTTTTCGCATGCTCCAAACTGGGACCCGGACCGTAGGCAAGTTAGTTCAGGTGCAAAAATAATGGGGTGAGAGTCCCTGGAGAATAAGATGAATCCAAATTTGGTGTTGTGTCTTAGAGCAGTCATTTTCGAGAAATTTGCTTTGTTTTGTTAAGAAGTGTCATGTGGAGAATTGGTCTTTATAACTGTGTCATGTGCCTTGTGCATGCGATCTGACAACAATTTCTGCTTTGTTCCTTTTTTTTTTTCCATACTATTTGGGAGAGATCGTCTGACTGCCTTAAATGCTGTTAACGTGCTTTCGATATTTGGGATCTGAAGGAGTATCTTTAATGCGAGCAAATAAAACGTTCCGAATGATCAGAATTTCAGAAATGCCAACCTTTTGCAAAACTGTTGCACAACTGGAGTTTTTCTTGTTTTGGGAGCATTGCTTTGACTCAAAGATGCCGTTGAGGAGCAGTTTATAAAGCTGTCACAGGACCTTTGTGTAGTATTTAGAAGCTTCCTCTCTTTTAATCTAGATGTCGGTGAGGTTGCCAGAGGATGATAATCTGGTATGTCACCAAACTAGTTAGTTCAGTCTGTCATCTGTCAGGTGATGCAGGGCTAGAACTAGGGCCTTCTGGTCCCTAGTCCTGTGTTCTTTCCACTATATCAAGATCGAGATATTATAGGCACCTCTTACAACTGTGACCAATAATGGAGGTATGTTTTGCATGATAATACATGTAGAACCCAGATCAAATTGCTTACAATGGGGGTGGGGGTGGGGATGGGTGGAAGAGAAGGGAGGAAGAGAGACAGTTTGGATCTTACAATTAAAAAAAATGAATGTTGAAAATTGTTTTATGTAATTGAGAAAATAAAATATCTTTAAAAATAAAAAAGAAACATTAAAAAAGATATACACATTTTGTCAATTAAAAAAACAATACTGACAAATAACTAATCGGAAGTACTTGCTATTTTTTTGGTGGAAATTTGGCATTACATTAATTTTTTTAAAACCCTTACCTGCTATCTTAGAACCAGTATTGTGTATTGGCATTACTCTTATTATTTTTTTTAACTCTCAGCTGCTGTCTTAGAATCAGTATTGTGTATTGGTTCCAAGGTTGAAGAGTGGTAAGGACTAGGTGACTGGGGCTAAGGGACTTGCTCAGGGCCACACAGCTAGAAAGTATCTGAGGTGCATTTGAACCTAGACCCCCCCACCTCTAGGCCTAGATATTTATTGAACTATCTAGCTGTCCCTTTAATTTACTTCAAAAAATTTACTTAAGAAAAAACACCTTATATTCTATCTTAGAATCAATAGTAAATAATGGTTCCAATGCAGAAAAGCATGAAAGGCTAGTCAATGGTGGGGTTAAAGTGACTTGCCCAGGGTCACACAGCTAAGAAGGGTCTGAGGCCAGATTTGAACCGAGTTTGGCATTATTTTTACCGTGAAGAGTTTGCTCAATAACTGAATGAAAAAACTGTGAATTAACAGAGGCAAAAGTCTTAAGACTCAGATTTTAAGTTTCCCTTCTAACACTAACTGACCTTTGACTATAGTCAAGACTCCTTATGCTTTGCTCTTCTGGATATTTTTTTCACTAAAACCAATTTACAGAGCTGATGTTGATCCACATAGAAGAGGAAATTCCTTACATCATTGAAATCTAGCCTTTCCTCCCTAGGAAAAAAACCCCACCTAAACCAAGGACCCCATGCCATTGAGCACTGCTTAAAGTTTTCTGATCTTTTCCTTCTTTTTTTTATTTTTTTAATTTTTTTTTTTAAACCCTTACCTTCTGTCTTGGAGTCAATACTGTGTATTGGCTCCAAGGCAGAAGAGTGGTAAGGGCTAGGCAATGGGGGTCAAGTGACTTGCCCAGGGTCACACAGCTAGGAAGTGGCTGAGGTCGGATTTGAACCTAGGACCTCCCATCTCTAGGCCTGGTTCTCAATCCACTGAGCTACCCAGCTGCCCCCTGATCTTTTCCTTCTTATCTCTTCTTTTTGATTCCCTATAGCATCTCTTCTGTTGTGCTCTTCTTGCTTTTCCTCCAGAGGGAATGTTCCCTCTGTTAACAAAGAGACATTTTGACATCTATATGTGAGCCAACGATGAATAAAGAAACTTAAAAAAGATCTTAATTTAGCACAAGCATCATCAGGATTTTTATGCATCTCATAAAACCAGGATTTGAGATGGAGACTCCCTGGAATTCTTTCCCAACGATGTTAGTGCTCCCCAAAGACAAGTAACAGATGGGTGGCTCCATTCTTTGGGTAGCATAGACTAGTAGCTGTTACTTGAACAATTCTTCAACATTGGCAAATATTTAATTTCATTATGTATAATTTCATGAATGCCTCAGAGCCCTTAGTAACCAACTGGTGGAGACCTCTGGAAGGCACACACTATGAAAGTTATCAAGGTCTGGAGATATCAAAGGCAGGATTTGAGTTCAAGATTTCTTGACTTAAAGCCCAGGACTCCCTTCCCTGGAGTTTATGGGCCCTTAGCTAGTCACTTAGCATTAATTAAATGTTTTACTATATGACTGGCACTGTGTTGAGCCCTTGGGAATACTGAGAAGTTCTGGAGTAGTGCAGCCAGGTGGGGAAGGAGATGTGGAATTCTCAACCTGGTCTGTGAGATTAGAGATCCTGGAGGATGAAGAGGCCTCAAAAAAGAGCTTCTGAGAGGCAGCTGGGTGACTCAGAGGATTTCAAGTCAGGCCTAGAGGCAGGAGGTTCTAGGTTCAAATTTGGTCTCAGACACTTGCTAGCTGTGTGACCCTGGCCAAGTCATTTAACTCCCATTGCCTAACCCTTACTGCTCTTCTGCTTTAGAACCAATATATAGTATTAATTCTAAGGCAGAAGGAAAATACTCAATGCCAGAAGCAGTCTGGTGTCCCAGATGTCTGGGCAGTTTTTAAGGCTGTAAACCTTAGAACTTCACTGGGATTTTTGGGACACCCTGTATGAAAAGAGGGCAGTTTTAGGTTTTCCTAGCTTAGAATTGCACTGAGCCTTTTGGGACACCTGCATCAGCCTCAGGTAGAAGCATTCTCTGAGTTGTTACACAAGGCCTTTGACCCCCAAAAGGCATGGGAAAATACACAGTGCTTCCTTTGCTGATGTGGGTGACTGTGGGTGTGGAACATAGCATATACCCGTCAGAATCTGTTGATGCATTGATGTAGTTTTGCTGATTTTTAAATTTTAAAATATTCTTTGTGACACAAGATGACTCCTACTCTCTGGGTAGGGAAAGCTTGGGGGTTGCTTCAACTCCCCCAATTTTTGAAGATGAAAGTGATGTGAAAACAAATATCAGTTGACATTTAAAAGAAAAAAAAAGTCAAAGAAAGAGAAGCTGTGTTGGAATGGAGAGGACCCAGTTAATCTCGGCTGGGCAAACACCTGGGATCAAGCTACTTCAACTCCATTGGCCTCAGATTCCTTATCTGTAGGTTTGACTAGATCCCAGTCCAAAACCACCACAACCCCCTGAGTAGAGCCTCTGATTTTAACAAAAAATGAACATATAAACCCCTGTGACTGGACTCAAATTCTACTCATATGTGGCCCTTGGGGAGCCTTCTTTGCCTTGTTTGTGGCCCTGATTGTCCTTTAATTTGACCCTGCTGGACTATATATGCCTTCAGAGGTCCTGCTTGGCTCTAATCTGAGATGGCCTGAGTTTAGCCTGTCCTGGCCTCTCAGGGACTGAGGTACCAGGAGCTGGAGCTTTGTAGGGGAAGACTATGAATTTATGAATCAAGCTTGTGGGGAAAAAGAGTCATGAGTGCCCTCCAGAATCCTGGGTAGATGGGATTCTTGAGGGTTTTTTTTTTTTGAGGAGTTTGGGAGAAGAGCAAGGGTTGACTGTGCCACTTTCTCCTTTTCAAAAATCTTCTGACTCCAGGTTTGATGTCCTTGATGTCTTTTTTAAAAATTAAATTAAATTTACTTAAATTTTTTTATCCATGTTATTCATTTTTGTATGTGATCTTATAAAACACAAACCCAAATAAACAATTGAAAAATGGTATGTTTTCTTGTTCATTCAGACTCCAACAGTTCTTTTTCTGGAGATGGATAGCATTCTTTGTCCTAAGTCCCTCAGAATTGTCCAGGATCGTTCTAAGTCTGTCACATTTGATCATTCCATAATAGTGCTGTTAGTATGTACCATATTCTTCTGGTTCTGCTTATTTCATTCTGCATCCCTGATGCCTTTTTAAACCTGAGATCCACAGACTATCTGGGGATCCATTGAGATATTTTAGGGGACTCTGCAAATTTGGGTGGAAAAAATATTACTCATTTCTTTTCACTTACCTTTAACTAGGGCAGCTAGATGGCACAGTGAATTTAGAGTGCCAGGCCTGGAGTCAGGAAGACCTGAATTTAAATCCAGCTTCAGGATACCTTCTAGCTGCATGATCCTGGATGAGTCACTTAACCTCAGTATGCCTCAGTTTCCTTGCCAGTCAAATGGGGACAGTATTAGCACTTAGGACCTCTCCATTGCAGGAATCAAGTGAGATAATATTTGTAAACCATTTAGCATGATGCCCAGCACATCATAGTAGATGCTTAATAATTTAACATTTTAATAAATTTTAATATTTATATTATTTCTTTTTAATTGGTTATTTATATATATAGATTTTTGTGTTTATTCTCTTATTCCCCTTAGCTCAGGTACCACTCATTGCATGAGGCCTTCTTGGATTGCTTCCTTTCTCCCAGATGAAAATAATCTTTCTTTTTAGTTTCTTAAAAATTGGAAGGAAAAAAACTAAACTATTATTTTCTTTTTGTATTTTATCTCCACTAGACTAAGCTCAGAGATTTTAAAATCTTGCATTCCTAGTGTCTAGCACTGACTTGTACATAATAGGCCTTTCATTATTTGAGTTGGAGAGATAAAGAGATATAGTTGGAGAAATATAGGAGGTAGAAATGGGGGACAGTTTTTTAAATGGAGTTTTCCTCTCTTGGTTAATAAATGTAATAGCTCTTTGTCATAATCTGCCATCCTCATTAATAAAATCTTTTGAGATTAATTTTTTGTTTTTCCTCTGACCTGTGATTTTACTCTCTGAGGGAACTTTATTTTTATTTTATTTTTTTTTTATCAGTGCAAATCAGCAAACTGTTTTGCAATTTATAAACACATTTCCTGAGAGCCCACTGGAGTTATGGCTTGCCAAAGGTCACACATTTAGCTTGAATGTGCCAGAAACTATCTTCAAACTCCCAGCTCTTATTGTCTCATAATTATGATTTTGTCACTGAGCATCCAAGGCCCAGTATTCTGTCCAGTTGTTCAGTCTCAAAAAGATAGGTGATGAGCTGAAAAACAGATGACAGTGCTTAAAAAAAAATCTTTGGGGGTGGCTAAGTGGCTCAGTGATTTTAGAGCTAGATCTAGAGATGGGAGGTCCTAGGTTCAAATATGGCTTCAGCTTCTTCCTAGCTGTATGACCCTGGGCAAGTCACTCAACCCCCATTGCCCAACCCTTACTGCCTTGGAACCAATACATAGTATTGATTTTAAGGAAGAAGGTAAAGGTTTAAAAAAAAATCCCTTCCACCACATCTCATTGTCTAGAGGGATCCATCTGAGTAAATATAAAATAGAAGGGAATCTATTGAAAAATAAAAAAAAAATGAAGTAGAAATAGAGGGAATGAGTAAACACTAAATATGTCGCAGGGCCTAATTAGGATCTGATGGAGGAGCAAAAGGTAATTAGTTCTTAATTTATTTGCAGAATGAAAGAAAGAAAAATTAGCGGTGGGTGATGATTAAAAGGTGAGCTTAGATGTTGAAATGAAAAGTAGCCCTTTGCTGATGAGTCAGATTTCTGGGAAGAATTGGTAGAAAACTTTTAAAGAGTTATTGCTTGTTCCTAGGCAAGATTCAGACTGTGGCTGTTTCCAGGACTCAATTCCAAGACAATTGTAATGTAAATACTGTTTGATCTGCCTCCAGCCTCTTTGCCTGGCTCCAACTGGCAAAGTCATAAGACCTCATTAAGCCTCATGAAATCTTTTTTCATGTAATAACACTTTTCCAGGTGTGCTCAGAGGTTAAGTTTAGCCCTATTTAGACATGCTTAGTGCTGCCTTTGGGGCAGATGTCTTCCTCTCCAGGGTCTGTTTCTATGGGTAGAAATTAATAGCCTGGTGTTCTTTCCCCGGGATCTATTTAAGGGTCTGCTGCTTCCAGTTTTTTTTTTTTTTGCATTTATTAAATGATTACTATGCCCAGGAAAAAGGTAGGGCAGCTATGGTGGAGATGGCATGCAAGAGGGGTTTCAGCTGCCAGTCACATGGAAAGGTCCCTAGAGTAAAGCAGCAAAGCAGATGGTAATGCCTCTTTTTATTTATTTGTTTATTCTTTATTTAATATTCTTAAAAGTAACTTTATTTGGCAAATTACTTTTAATAACAAATTTCCATGTAAGTTTTCCAAAGTCATATAATCCAAATTGTCTCCCTCCCTCCCTTCTTTCCTCTCCACTCCTGGAGCTGGCAAGCAATTCAGTTTGGGTTATATGTGTATTATTAGCACACAAAACATACTTCCATATTGTTCATTTTTATAAGTGAATAATCATATAAAACCAAAACCCCCAAACAAACCCCCAAATAAATAAGTGAAAAATTGTATGCTTTGATCTGCATCTGACTCTAACAGTTCTTTGGAAGTGGATAACATTCTTTGCTTTAAGTCCCTCAGAATTGTCCTACATCATTGTATTGCTAATAATAGCTAAATCTATCGCAGTTAACCATTCCACAATATTGCTGTTACTATGTACAGTGTTTTCCTGGTTCTGCTGATTTCACTCTACATCAGTTCACATAGGTCTTTCTAGTTCTTTCAGAAATCATCCTGATGCACATGAAAAAGTGCTCTACATCTCTTATAATCAGAGAGATGCAAATCAAAACAACTCTGAGGTATCACCTCACACCTAGCAGATTGGCTAACATGACAGTTATGGAAAGTAATGAATGCTGGAGGGGATGTGGCAAAGCAGGGACATTAATGCATTGCTGGTGGAGTTGTGAACTGATCCAACCATTCTGGAGGGCAATTTGGAACTATGCCCAAAGGGTGCTAAAAGACTCTCTGCCCTTTGATCCAACCATAGCACTGCTGGGTCTGTACCCCAAAGAGATAATAAGGAAAAAGACTTGTACAAGAGTATACATAGCTGCCCCCATTGTGGTGGCAAAAAATTGGAAAATGAGAGGATGCCCTTCAATTGGGGAATGGCTGAACAAATTGTGGTACATGTTGGTGATGGAATACTATTGTGCTAAAAGGAATAATAAAGTGGAGGAATTCCATGGAGACTGGAACAACCTCCAGGAAGTGATGCAGAGCCAAAGGAGCAGAACCAGGAAAACATTGTACACAGAGACTGATACATTGTGGCACAATCGAATGTAATGGACTTCTCCATTAGTGTCAATGCAATGTCCCTGAACAATCTGCAGGGATCTAAAAAACACTATCCACAAGCAGAGGATAAACTGTGGGAGTAAAAACACTGATGAAAAGCAACTGCCTGACTACAATGGCTGAGGGGACATGACAGAGGAGAGACTCTAAATGAACACTCTAATGCAAATACCAACAACATGGAAATGGGTTTGAATCAAGAACATATGTGATACCCAATGGAATCGAGCATGGGCTATGGGAGAGGTGGTGGGAGGGGGAGGGAAGAAAAGAAAATGATCTTTGTTTCCAATGAATAGTGTTTGGAAATGGCCAAATAAAAATTAAAAAAAAAAAAGAAATCATCCTGATGATCATTTCTTATAGCACAATAGTATTCCATCACCACCACAAATGACAATTCGTTTAGCTATTCCCTAATTGAGGGACATCCCGTTAGTTTCCAATTCTATAAATATTTTTTGTACAAGTAGGTCCTTTCCTCTTTTTTAATGCCTCTTTTTAAATGTCATTTCCACTGATAGAATCATATTTTCTGATGTTGAACCATTTCTTAGTGCAAGGAGTTCAGAGGCAAAAACTAACTCCCTCCCTCCCTCCCTCCCTCCCTCCCTCCCTCCCTCCCTCCCTCCCTCCCTCCCTTCCTTCCTTCCTCCCTCCCTCCCTCTCTCCCTCCCTCCCTCCCTCCCTCCCTCCCTCCCTCCCTCCCTCCCTTCCTCCCTTCCTCCCTTCCTCCCTTCCTTCCTTCCTTCCTTCCTTCCTTCCTTCCTTCCTTCCTTCCTTCCTTCCTTCCTTCCTTCCTTCCTTCCTTCCTTCCTTCCTTCCTTCCTTCCTTCCTTCCTTCCTTCCTTCCTTCCTTCCTTCCTTCCTTCCTTCCTTCTTCCCTTCCTCCTTTATTCCCTTCCTCCCTTTTGCTTGGTTCTTGTCATTCAAGGCAAGTAAGGTTTCCCCTTCCTGTTTTTTGTGCATTTTCAGGAAATCAGGAAATAGAAGGAGGAAGTGGTACATATAGATCCCAACTGTCAGACTGATATTCTTCCTGAAAAGAAGTCAGCAGAAGGAATTTTTTTTTTTTAAGCACTGTTCCCTATTTTTCAGCTCATCACTTGAGCCTAAAGAATTTGACAGAACACTGGGCCTCAGATGCAGTTTAACCAATCAGGGACAAAATCATGATTATAAGGACAAGAGATCTCCTCAAATGATGAGCCCATTTGACAGATACATGCAAGCCAGCTTACTCTGGAGAGAACCAAGCCCACTTCCTAGAAACATTGGGAAGATTTTCAAGTTATGTTCATTTTTTATTTGACTTTTCATTCTTACTGACCATTCAGTTTTCTGTTAACTCCCTTTTTAAAATGATTTCAAAACTAAAATGCTAAATGAAAAAATTAAGTTAAAATTTTAAAAAGAATATTTGATCAAGAAAAAGAATAAACCAATAGTTATATTATAATAAAAATTTAAATTTTAAATAAACAATTTTTAAATTTCATAGTTTTAATTTTAAAAGGCACAACTTGGTACCAATCAAATACCATTGTCTCCTATATCTATGCCTTGGATGAACTCCCTAGTCACCTCTTTCTCAAAGAATTTCTTATTGTTATATAGTCCTTTTCAGTTGTGTTCAACTCTTTGTGACCCCATTTGGAGTTTTCTTGGCAAAAATGCTGGAGTGGTTTGCCATTTCCTTCTCTAGCTCATTGTATAGACAAGGAAGCTGAGGCAAACAGGGTCGAATGACTTGTCTAGGGTCACACAACTAGTGTCTGAGGTCAGATTTGAACTAAGGAAAATGAGTCTTCCTGACAATAGTCCCAGCACTATCCACTGTACCACCTCACTGCCCACAAGGCTATGTTTTCTCCAGGTAAGACAATAGAGAGGAAAGAGATAATTTGGCCAAAGAATGAAAAAAGGAATAAAAACTGAGGTGAGAGAGATAGGAAAACTCAATAAGACCAGAATTATTTATTGGAACTATTCTTGTTTGACAGTGACTTTGGAGCAGAAGAATGAGGCTAGAAGGTGCTTTCTTGAAAAAGATTTTTGTTTAGTTTTCTCCAGTTCCCTCTTGTCTCATGGAGGGCTTGAGCCAAGGCATTAATCACAGTTTGTTTCTCTGCTGGATGGTGACTGTATCTGTGTGTAAAGGAATGGCTCTGATGGTGCTTTTGTAAGCTGGTATTAGAAGAGCAATTATAATAATTAAAAATCACAAACAAACAAACAAAAAACCCCCTCTTCTCGTTTCAGGTCTTCTTGAATTTTCTTTGGGGAAATTTAAGCACTTCATGCTCAACAAGCCCTTTACAGAAGCTGTCTTGCATCACATTTCCAGCAACATCACATTTATAATCTTCCAAGTGCATTCTCAGTACAAGAATGTGACCATCTCTTTCTACAAGGTCTGGATGGAGAGTTCTTCCAGTTTTAATCTATTTCTGTCTTTGGATCTGCCACAAAACATTTTGTGTATGCTAAAAGAACTAAATGATGTATAAATTTTGGGTATGTTAATGGAACTAAATCTCTGCTAAAGGATAGGCTCTTTTAAAATTTTAGATTATTATTATTATTATTAAAATTCTTAAACTTCTATCAGTACTGTGTATTGGTTCCAAGGCAGAAGAGTGGTGAGGACTAGGCAATGGGGGTTAAGTGACTTGCCCAGAGTCACAGAGTTAGGAAATGTCTGAGGCCAGATTTGAACCGAAGACCTCCCATCTCTGGTCTTGGTGCTCTAGCCACTGTATCACCTAGCTGCCCTGAGATGCATTGTGTAAGGTCTTCTGTTGTTAATGAATCATCAACTTACTGGAGAGTGCCACAACAGTGTCAGCATTGTGGGCAGTGCCCAATCAGAATGGGTCCTACCTGTCATCAATATCTCTTTTCCCTTCATTACCAGAATCCTCCTTCAGGAGCTTCAGGGACAGGGGTGGACAAAGGACTAGTTTCCATTCTCAGACCAGAACAGAGCATTTGTACATGGTACCTGGGGACTTCCGAAGCTGACAACGTCTGGAGTGTGGCCATTCCACTTTCTTATTCAGAAAAGGGTAACTCTGGATTTTTGCCTCACACTTGTTTCCACAGAGTGCTTCAGCGTGAGGAGGACTCCCTTCTTTCCTTATAAGCCATATTATTTAAATATTATTTTAATTATCACTATTGTAAATGTATTATCATTTAAAATTTTATTCTAATTAATAATAATAAAATTATTATTAAATAAAATTTATTATAAATAAAAATTACTATTAATTTGCCAAGTCGCCTACCAATCATAATTCAGGTTTAGGACAAACCACCAGCTGCAACCTTAATGAGCACTCAGCTCTGTTTTTGTTCTTGCCCCAGAAATTGTATGTTGAGGGACATATCTTCCTCTCTTGTCCAGAGTTTTTTTTTCTGCTTTGAAGTAAGTTTCTCAGTTTTTCTTGTTTTTTCTTTTTCATGGTCTTAAAAAAGTGGTAGGCTTTGCTTGTCTAAACTTGTACTCAGTTGGGAGATTGGGGAAACATGATCTCTGGTCATTCAAATGTTTGTTTTACTTCCAGATCCTATCCCTGGAGGCTGCAATTTAGAGTTTGATTTCGATGTGGATCCAAACATTTACTTGGAGTATAATTTATATGAAACAATGATAAGATTTGCCCCAGCAAATCTAGGATATGCCAGGTACGTGTGTGACTCTCCCAAGTTGTTTTTAGATTAAAACCTGCTATTGGAAAGCTGCCTCGGTGGATAGAATGCAGGAATTGGAGTCAAGAAGACCTGGGTTTGAATGCTTTCTTAGACACTTATTAGTCTTGTGATGTGGAACGAGTCAATGAACTTCTGTGCATCAGTTTCCCAGTTTTTAAAATGGAGTTGATAATGACAGCAGCCTCACAGACACAGAATTGTAATGAACATTAAATGAGTTAACATAAGTAAAGCACATTGCAGACCTTCGAGTGCTATATAAATGACAGCTGTTGTTATTGCCATTGTTAGGGCATGATGAAAAGGGGTATTCTCAGACTCTGTTTGAACTTTATACATTTGGCCTACAAACATTTATTAATGGTCAATTGTGTTTCAGGTGGTCTGCTAATGGCTGGGATTCTAAAACAAAATCTATTGGACAGCTGGATGGCACAGTGGAAAGAATGATGGGCCTGGAAATAGGAAGATCTGAGTTCAAATCTAGGTGACACTTACTGACTGTGTGACCTTGGGCAAGTCACTTAGCCCTGCTTGTCTCAGTTTCCTCATCTGTAAAATGAGCTGGAGAAGGAAATGTCAAACCATTACAGTATCTTTGCCAAGAAAACCCCAAATAGGGTCAGGAAGAGTTGGACACCACTGGAACTAAAAACAGTAACAAAAAAGATTTTTAAAAAATGAAACATATCCTAGCTGTGTGACCCTGATCAGGTCACACTCCAGTTGCTTAGGCCTAACCAGTCTTCTGCTTTGGAAACAATACTTAGTTGATTTTAAGACAGAAGGTAAGAGTTTAAAAAAAATATGTTAAATATCTGATCAGTCACTTTAGCAAGACAGAAGTAGGGCTTAAATACAACTACCAAGCAGTTTTTATAGAAATAAAGGAAGATCTACACATAACAGAATTATTTAGTATTCCTGGCTATGACATACTAATATTAACAAAATATTACAAAATTCTTACAGAAACACCATACTAATGAAAATATTAAGAAATTGCTTTATAGACTTAGATGAAATAATAAAAATCCAGCAAAGGAGTAAAAGATCAAAAATATATAGGGAAACTGGCCAAAAAACCCCAAAACAGTTAAGGAGGGATGGTATTTTGCTGTTGTTCAGTCATGTCCAGTTCTACACGACTACTGTGTGACTTTGTCTGGGGGTTTTTGTTGGAAGAGATATTGGAGTACTTTGCCATTTCCTTCTCCAAAGTGTCTCCATTTTACAGATGAGAAACTGAGGTAAATAGGGTTTAAGTGACTTGCCTAGGGTTGCAGAGCTAATAAGTATCTGAGGCTGGTTTTGAACCTGGGACTTCTTCATTCCACGGTCAGCACTCTCTCTGCTATGTCACTTATCTGTGTCAGCTTTCAAATTATGTTATTAAATATTAATTATCCAAACCCTACAAAATTTTTTTGTTTTTGGAAAATGTAGTTAAGCAAAATAAATCAGATAAACATGATTTAAAGAGCAAAAGTAGGACAAAAATTCACTGCCAGTGAAGGTGTTAATTGATCTAACCATTTTGAAAAACCATATGGAATGATACAAGAAAAATGACAAAATTATTTCATTCCTTGATGTGGTGATTCAGCTTCTAGATTAATAGCTTAAAGGAGGTTATTGAAAGGAAGAAAAACTATGAGTGTCAAAATATTCTCAGTTTTCACTTTGTCCGTGATGGTTTATTTACTATCCCCAATCTAGCACGGTGCTTTTCTGTATATAATGGATGTTTAATAAATGCCCATTAAGTTGAATTAAAAGGCTTCTTGAACAGAGAAGTGACATGTGCCATTTCTCAAAGGAGAAAAGTGTGGTGGTGAATTTTCCACAATTCAAGTGTGATTTTATGCTTTTCTTTTAAGGTAGCAAAGTTGTTTTCCCATTTCTTCTGGCATTTGAGACTTGGGTTGCAGGGGGAATATTTGTGCTTTCACTTGGTTATGTTTGGTTGCAGAGGCTCAGACCCTGGCCCCTGTGATGTGGGCACTGGCCAGGACTCCAGGTGGAGGTTGCAGTATGATGTCTATCAGTACTTTTTGCCCGAGAACAACCTCACAGAAGAGGTGCTGCTAAGTCACACGCAGAAGATGACTGTGGTGTCTCAGGTGGAAGCCAATGGCTTCAAAGTAAGTTTCAGAGATTGGCTCTGGTCCCAAAAGGTGTGGAGGAAACACACCAATGGCAGGAAAGGGGAAACTCACACAGGTTCCCATTGGTTGGGATGTGACTGTACACATCTTGATCTGGTATTGGAAATGGATTGTAATTGAGCAGTAAGAGTGGATGAAGGGGTTGCTCTCAGGGAATCTCATGGACTGATGCAGAGCGAAACCACTTCTGTACAGAGCGCAAGGGACGCCTGATCCTCCTCTTTGGAGCAGGCGCCCGTCTGGGGCATGGTGTGAGAAATGCAAAATAAATTTTAAGAAAAGAGAAAAAGCAGCTTCTTAGCTGCCTCTGAGATGAGCTGTGCCCTCTTAGGGTTCTGTATGCATTCTTTTTGTGTAGTGATTCAAGGAAAGGCTCATCCTCATCCCTAGTTGTGGCTGTATTGGCTGGTGTAGGTGCATTGTACTGGACGGGAAAGGTTCTGAGCTTGTGTCTAGTGGTCTCTTGTCTGAAGTCCAGCCTAGTCAGTCTCTGAAATAATGAATTATTATTTTGAGTCCTTAAGATTGCTGTCCCAAGATGGTTTTAGATTCGCAAATTGGCACATTTTAAAATGTGTTAAATATTAGTGGAGAATGGGTATGCCTTATGCAATGATTCAGATAAATGGAGGCATTATTGACCTACCAGTATGACAGTCTCACAAAGCACCTTTCGTTGAGTATAGAGTGCCCAAAATAATCCAAGCATGATAAATGTGAAACTTTTATTTTTGCCTGCACAAGGAATAGGGAACTGGCAATTGAGCCTGAAGAATTTGTTTTGTAGGAAAGATAAATAGGTCTTGTTGAGCTGCAGAAACTTTTATTAAAAGAATCTTAACCCCCAGAGTGATTGATTATATTCTTGTGTGCATAGGCACAGTGCCTGGCACATAGGAGGTGCTTAATAAATGCACGTTAATAGACTGATAGGTAGGTGTGTGCCCTTGTTTAGTGTCTAAATCAAGAGGACTTTAAAACTTTGAAATCCTCTAGCAGGCAAATGGTTAAACTTAGGAATAAATATTGTTAGTGTTATCACATAGGGCCACTTTAGAGATTTTTATGAACTTATTTAAACTTTTGTGAACTTATTAAATTTAAAGGGTGTGTGTATATGTGTGTGTGTGTGTGTGTCTGTGTGTGAGACAAAGAGATTCCTAACTGGCATTTCAAAATAAATTCATTAGAGTTTAATATGACTGCATTGCACATTGCTGTAAAGTTCAACCCAGTTATTTAGTGGTAAATGATGTTTGGCTCCAGGGACAGAGGAAAAATGGAAACTTGGAGACGAAGAGGGTAAATTGCCCAACTGCAAAATGGAAGCCCAGGTTAGGGGAAGCTATATGGCATAGTGGATAGAGAACCAGGCCTGGAGACAGGAGTTCCCAGGTTCAAATCTGGTCTCAAGATATTTCCTAGCTGTGGGACCCTGGCCAAGTCACTTAACCCCAACTGCCTAATCCCTGCTGCTCTTCTGTTTTAGAATTGATATTAAGACAGAAAGCAAGGGATTAAAAAAAACTAAGGAAAGACTTCACAATGATGCCATGTTTAATCATCCTTATAGAATCCAAAAGCTCTACCCTCTGAATTGTTTGGAGCCAGTTTGTAGAAAACTATTTTAATGAATTGTGAATTAAATCTTATTACTACTGGCATGTTGGGCTTGTGATACAATGAGTGGAGTTTTTGTTTAATTTGGGCACCAAGTAATCAAGCTGTCATTTTTTGTTTCAGGTGGCTACTCTAAAATCTAGTGATAAGACCATTGTTTACTTCTCATCTGTCCCAGGACAGGGTGTCATTTATAATGTTATTGTACGGGACCCAGTTTTAAATACATCGGCTGCTTATGTTCCTGTTCACACGTATGCCTGTCACTTCAATACAGTCCTAGATAATTGTTCTTCTCTTGGTGAGTGCATTAATCCATTAAGTCAAGAAAGAGCTCTTTAATGCCAAGCAAATATGGTTTTTTTTTTCAATATGGTTATCAGTTTCCTTCTGTCATTTTACATTTTTAGCTCAGTGAGCTAAAATTTGTGATCTTTTTCATTTTTATTATCTGTGTTTTGTTCCCCAAGCTGATGTATCTTTACCCATTACTGTACTCTAAAGCTAATCTAAATTACTATTTATCTACATAGTTATGTTCAATAATACCTACTTCTTTTTTTTCCTTCCAGAGTATTCTCCATGGTCTTTACTTTGACTATATATTATTTTCCTTCCTTTTTTTTTGCCAGCATCCTGAGATAACAGAGAGAAAAGAGAAATTTCTTGTTTTAAAAATTTCTACAATTTTCTCTTTTTTACATCACTTTCATTTCCAAATTTATCTCTTCCTCTTTATTTTTAAAAAATGTATGTATATTTACTTTTAAGTTACATACATATGCACATAGTTCTAAGCTAATTTCAATACTTTGTTTTAGTAGTTGTTAGATAAAAAGATAATTCAATGAGGCCACAATTGAAATTGAACAAAAGAATAAACCAAGACACATTTCTCTAAATAAGATAACATTTATCAACAGTGTCATGTAATAGCTGTCAATAAGTGGGACAACTAGCAAGGTCCATCCAGTGGTCTCTCTGAGGATCCAAAGTCTCTGCCCATATGTGATGACCCAGTCGGAATAAGGAGATTTATTTATTTATTTTATTTGTTACAGCATTCAACCCACATATGCAGGCATCACACACACAGTGATCTGCCATAATGCCATGGTTTGTTTATTATATAGGTTTTCAGATACATACACACAATCAATTCTCTATGTATGTGACATTCTACATTTTGATTGGATATTATCAAATCACCTAAACAACACTCTTGTGATGTTATTACAACAAAGAATTCTGTGATCATTTACAAGGTTTCTACAACACTCTGTAATAGATATGATTAATGTGTTTTTGCCATGAACAAAAGTTCACTTTTTCTTCTACCCACCTGTGAGAAACAAAGAAAAACAAACTCTTGTTACAAGTATGTATAGTCATGCAATGTGGATTCCTGAATTTTCCACATCTAAAAAAATGTTTCCTTCTGCCCCCTGAAACTATCCCTTCTCTGGCGGGATGTAGATAGCGTGTCTCATCCTCTGGAGTCATGGCTGGTTATTGCTTTTATCAGAGTTCTCAAGTCTTGCAAAGTTGTTTGTCTTTACATGTTATTGCTATGTTGTAAATCGTCTACTTGGTTCTGGTGCTGTCTTTGCTCTTCTTCAGTTCCTACAAATCTTCTCCAATGTCTCTGAAACCATCCCCTTCATTATTTCTTTCTTTCTTTTTTTTAATTTGGTCAATTTCAAACATTATTCCTTGGTTACAAAAATCATATTCTATTCTTCCCTCCCCTCCCTCTGCCCTTCCTGTAGCTGATGCACAATTCCACCGTGTATTACTTGTGTCCTTGATCAGAACCCATTTCCATGTTGTTGATATTTACACAAGGATGTTCATTTAGGGTCTACATCCCCAACCATATCCCCTCGATCCATGTAATCAAGCAGTTGTTTTTCTTGGTGTTTTTACTCCCACAGTGTTTCCTCTGAAAGTTGAAAGTGTTTTTTCTCATAGATCCCTCCAAGTTGTTCAGGATCACTGCATTGCCACTAATGGAGAAGTCCATTACATTTGATTGTACCACAGTGTACAATTTTCTCCTGGTTCTGCTCCTCTCACTCTGCATCACTTCCTGGAGGTTGTTCCAGTCCCTATGGAATTCCTCCACTTTATTATTCCTTTTAACACAATAGTATTCCATCACCAACATATACCACAATTTGTTCAGCCATTCTCCAATTGAAGGGCATCCCCTCATTTTCCAATTTTTTGCACCACAAAGAGCGCAGCTCTGAATATTTTTGTACATGTCTTTTTCCTTATGATCTCTTTGGGGTACAAACCCAGCAGTGCTATGGCTGGATCAAAGGGCAGGCAGTCTTTTAGCACCCTTTGGGCATAGTTACAAATTGTCCTCCAGAATGATTGAATCAATTCACAACTCCACCAGCAATGCATTAATGTCCCAACTTAGCCACATCCCCTCCAGCATTCATTACTTTCCTTTGATGTCATGTTAGCCAATCTGCTAGGTGTGAGGTGATACCTCAGAGTTGTTTTGATTTGCATCTCTCTGATTATAAGAGATTTAGAACACTTCTTCATGTGCTTATTAATAGTTTTGATTTCTTTATCTGAAAACTGCCTATCCATGTCCCTTGCCCATTTATCAATTGGAGAATGGCTTGATTTTTTGTACAGTTGATTTAGCTCTTTATAAATTTGAGTAATTAAACCTTTGTCAGAGGTTTCTCCGAAGATTTTTTCCCAATTTGTTGTTTCCCTTCTGATTTTAGTTATATTGGTTTTGTTTGTACAAAAGCTTTTTAGTTTGATGTAGTCAAAATTATTTATTTTACATTTTGTGATTCTTTCTATGTCTTGCATGGTTTAAAAATCTTTCCCCTCCCAAAGGTCTGACATGTATACTATTCTGTGTTTACCCAATTTACTTATGGTTTCCTTCTTTATGTTTAAGTCACTCACCCATTTTGAATTTATCTTGGTGTAGGGTGTGAGGTGTTGATCTATTCCTAGTCTCTCCCACACTGTCTTCCAATTTTCCCAACAGTTTTTATCAAATAGTGGATTTTTGTCCCAAAAGCTGGGATCTTTGGGCTTATCATAGACTGTCTTGCTGAGGTCATTTACCCCAAGTCTATTCCACTGATCCTTCTTTCTGTCTCTTAGCCAGTACCAAATTGTTTTGATGACTGCTGCTGTATAGTATAATTTTAGATCTGGGACTTCAAGTCCTCCTTCCTTCACAGTTTTTTTCATGATTTCCCTGAATATCCTTGATCTTTTGTTCTTCCAAATGAACTTTGTTATGGTTTTTTTCTAATTCAGTAAAAAAGTTTTTTTGGTAGTTCGATGGGTATGGCACTAAATAAATAAATAAGTTTGGGTAGGATGGTATTTTTTATTATGTTAGCTCATCCTACCCATGAACAGTTAATGTTTTTCCAATTGTTTAGATCTAGTTTTAATTGTGTGGAAAGTGTTTTGTAGTTGTGTTCATATAGTTCCTGTGTTTGTCTCGGCAGATAGATTCCTAAGTATTTTATATTGTCTAGGGTGATTTTAAATGGAATTTCTCTTTCTAATTCTAGCTGCTGAGATGTGTTGGAGATATATAGAAATGCTGATGACTTATGTGGGTTTATTTTGTATCCTGCAACTTTGCTAAAGTTGTTGATTATTTCAACTAGCTTTTAGTTGAGTCTCTAGGATTCCTTAAGTAGACCATCATGTCATCCGCAAAGAGTGATAACTTGGTCTCCTCATTGCCAATTTAAATACCTTCAATTTCTTTTTCTTCTCTAATTGCTAGTGTTTCTAGTATAATGTTAAATAATAGAGTGGGCAACCTTGTTTCACTCCTGATCTTATTGGGAATGGATGTAGTTTATCCCTATTGCAGATGATGTTCCCTTCATTATTTTTTACAATATGATTGTATTCCATTCCATTCACATCCCCCAACTTGGTCTAGCCTTTCCCTAGATAATGAGCTTCCCCTGCAGTTTCCAGCTTCTTGTCACTGCAAAAAGAGTTGCTATAAAAGTTTTTGTACATATTGTTCATTTTCCTTTTTAGAATTTCTTTGGGAGTATAGACATATTAGTGATATTACTGAGTCAAAGAGTAAACAATTCAATAAATTTTTGGGTGTAGTTCCAAATTGCTTTCCAGAATGCCTGTACCAATTCCAAGTTTCACCAACATTGTGTGAATGAACCTGTTTTCCAATAGCTCTTTCCCTCTTTTCCTATCCAATGAGCCATATTTCTATAAAAAAGAATAAAAAAGGAAAAGAAAAAACAGTAAAAACTAACTAACTCATCAAGAGTCTGATTGTGTGCAAAGAGGGAGGCATCTGATGTTCTTGCTTAGTCTAAAAAAATTTTTTTAAACCAACTCATTTCTTTTTTAAACCTTAACTTCTGACTCAGAATCAATACTCAGTATCAATTCCAAGACAGAAGAGTGGTATGGGCTAGGCATTTGGGATTAAGTGACTTGCCCAAGGTCACACAGCTAAGAAGTGTCTGAGGCCAGATTTTTTTTTTCAATTACTTGTAGAAACAATTTTTTAAAATCCCTTTCATTTTTAAGGTCTTGAGTTCCCCTGATAAAGTTCCTCAGTCAACATTTGAAATTTTCTGAGTACTTTATCAATATCAGACCATAGTGGTAAGTGAGTAGAAAAAATATATCTGATAAAGAGATTAAAGTAGAGAATATGAAAGGCAGCCACAGAGATGGAAGGAGGGATCTTAAATAAACACAGAGCTTAGAGAACCCTTTCATATTATCTTGCTGTGTGGCCTTGGGGGATTCATTAGTTCCTTTGGGTGATTATCCTCATCTACTTAATGAGAAGGTTGGGGTGGATTATCCCAGAAGGGTCTATAATTTTGAATTATGAGTGAAAATGTCCTGCAACAAATAGAAAGCTCCTGCATGCTCAATGTGTGACTTATTGGAGAACTCTTCTTCCTTAGCCCCTGGAGAAGGAGACTTTGTGGTCACTTGTTATCTGTGTAACCACCTAACTCACCTTCTGGGAGGTTCATAACCACCACCAGGACTAATTAGGAAGGCTCCCACAACTCCCAACAAACAGACTTCTGGGGGAAAAAGGACTTTGTTTTGTGAGTGTGAGGAATTTTAACATGAGGCGGGGAATATAGATGACCTTATTTTAAAAATATATCAAGGGATCATCCTCTTTTCACTTGACTCTGAAGAGTCATGAGCCTGTCAATTGCAAATTTAGGGAGCTGAGAAGCTGAGCTTAAATTTGAGACCGAGAATCGTGGGATCAGGTTTTCATTGGCACCAGGAAACATTTAATTATTGCCCTTTGTCAAGGGCAAAAAAACGTCCTAAAGAGTTTTAATTTTTAACATTGTGGCTTGCAGTGTATTAATAGATGCTTTCAAGATTAATGCATTGAAGTAGTGGTTTCATCAAGTCCAGAAATATAATTAAAGTATTTTATATTCCTGTAGGGTGGCATAAAAGTTATTCTGGTGGTCTAGTTCAAATAAGACAAATTTTAGTAAGGGTCCATATAAAACCTTTTGATTGTGAAGTAGGTTTTTTTTTTTTTAACTCAAGTATAAGATAGGGGCCTGGTCTGGTGGCACATCATCTGATGAAAAGATCCTGAGTGTTTGTGGGCTGACAGCTCTGTATGACATGTGAGATGTGTCCAAAAAAACTAATACAAACTTAGGCTGCAAATAAGGATAAGGTGTCTAGAACACAGAAGGCCATCTATAGTTGCATTGCCCTTTTCCCTGCCCAGGCTTTAATCTGAAGTGTTGTATCTAGTTCTGAGTACCATAGGGCAGGAGGGTGGCATGGTGGATAGAGAGCTGGGCTTAGCGATTGGAGGTCCTAGGTTCAAATTTGGCCTCAGACATTTCCTATCTGTGTGACCCTGGGCAAGTCACTTAACCCTCATTGCCTAGCCCTTACTGCTCTTCTGCCTTAGAACCAATACACAGTACTGATTGTAAGATGGAAGGTAAGGGTTTAAAAAAAAATCCCTATAGGAAAGAAAATGAGATAGGATGAAAATTTTTGTTGAAAAAAATTTTTTTTTGTCAGTTGATACTCCTGGTCCTTCTAATTGTTAATTAAAAGTGGGAAGCAATTCAGATGGTCACCAAAATAACTCTTACTTTATTTTAATTATTTCTAGGAAGGCTTTCAGCCAAAGTGTTTTTCACTATTTTTGCTGTCCTTGGTCTCTTCATTTGTTTCTTCGGACACAGATTCTGGAAAACAGGTATTTCTGTTCCTTTTAAATACATTGCATTCTTTGGCATATGACTTAAATAATATATGGGTTTAATCAAGTATGCGAGTGCTATGAATTACTCTGCTTTGGACTCTACTCAACACCTAGTTGGTACCACATATCTGTTTCTCCTTTCAAGTGAGATTTTTTATTTTTTAAAATCACCAGGTTAATGTAGATTTTGGGGGGTTGTGGATAATGAATGCATTTTACGTTGTGTGAATGGGTCATTCACCATTGTAGCATCCTAAGAGCATTATATTTGTCATGGTCTGTCTGTAAAAATTCAGGCTCCTAATGGTTTGTGTACTGCAAAGTCTGCAGTAACAAATGGGCCGAGAGGAACTTATCCTGGTGAATCCTGATGAAATTGGCCAAGACTTGCGTCCTTGAGGCTGGGAGGGCTCTGAAAAAAATCTCTATTATGTTTCAAACTGGAGAATCCAAATGGACTGATAGAACTCAACATGTATTAATATTTTCTTAATTGCTACTTCTTTCATAGTCAGATCATATGCCTAGCATGTCTAATTGGGAAAGAAGAATAATGTGATAATTTATGACATGACAAATTGAGACCTTTTCTTATGGGGGCAATAATTGCTAACCCCTGGCAACTCTAGACATTATTGGTTAATCATATTAAAAGGGGGAGTGATATATTGGATCATTCAGATATTAATGTCTTTGGGTTTGGAGTGCTTTAGGACCCAAAAGGAGCAGGTAGATTTTTAACATTAATGTTTTTATTGGTAATTTTTTTATGTTATCCCAGTTTTTAGTTTTTATTTTTTCATTTTTTAACTTTTAAACATTATTTTATTTGTTCATTTTCAAACATTATTCCTTGGAAACAGGTAATTTTTTAAAAGCCCTTACCTTCTATCTTAGTATCAATTCTTTTTTAAAAACCACTTCTTGCTGTGTGACCCTGGGCAAGTCACTTGACCCCCATTGCCTAGCCCTTACCACTCTTCTGCCTTGGAGCCAATACACAGTATTGACTCCAAGACGGAAGGTAAGGGTTTACAAAAAAACAAAACAAAACACTTCTCTTCCATCTTAGTATTAATTCTTTTTTTTTTTTAAACCCTTACCTAGGTAGGTAGAGCAGAGGTCCTCCCATTTCTGATCCAAGTAGAGTTCTCACATCCAAATGTGGAATGTTCCCAGTAGGGAAATGTTTCAATTGAAATTTCCCCATGGGGAAATTTTTTAACATTCACAAGTCTGAGAAATTTCAAGATTTACAGTGTGCATGTGCGCACGCTCAGGGTAGCTAGTGGAAACCAGGCTCAGGTGATGAGCATCTGCTTCATTCCCACAGTGGATTATTGAAAGATGATTTATGTACATGAGCCTTGTGCTTTCCTGCCATTAATGTGACCAGGTTTCAAGATGAATAGTACTGAAGGGTTTAACTATTCTTCTCTCTTCTGTTCTATCCCAAAATTTTCTTGTTCCCTTTTCACCAAGCGTCCTGATGTGTAGGAACTGGGGACTCAAGAGGGTATTGGTAATGAGAAGAAAATGTCAACTTAAAAAAATTCATCAATGTGCTTAAATACAGAGTATTCAGCTGTGGTTTCCTCTTTGTGGTTTATTTTTAGAACTGTTCTTCATAGGATTTATCATTGTGGGATTCTTTTTTTATATACTGATTACAAGATTAACTCTTCTTCAGTATGATGGTAAGTAAAAATAAACTCTTTGCTGAGTCAGAGGGGAAATGTTGAGTTAATTCCCCAGCCTTCTCTTGGCTACTAGATAACTGATTCTGCATGTCCAGTGTAGCAGATGGAGAGCTGCCTCTGAGACAGGGAGTCCTGGTTTGAGTTCAGCATCTGATACACACTGCTTCTATAACCGTGGACAAGCCACTTATCACTTTTAAGATTTGAAATTGTGGGTAGTTGTTGATCTGCATTGATAGAAGTTCTCTTTACCAGCTACATCAGGGATCTAGACATCCCCTCCCCCCATTTCATATTTTGTGTTCTTGTTGTTCATTTGTTTCAGCTATGTCTGACTCTCTGACCCTATTTGGGGTTTTCTTGGCAGAGATCCTGGAGTGGTTTACCATTTCCTTCTCCAGCTTATTTTAGAGATGAGGAAACAGGCAGAAGGGGTAAAGTGACTTGCCCAGAGTCACACAGCTAGGAAGTGTTTGAAATCAGATCTGAACCCAGGTCCTCTTGACTCCAGACCTGGTGCTCTCTCCACTGTGCTACCATCACATATTAATCCTTCAAAAATTACAGCAAGGAGAAGCAGGACAGTTTGGAAAGCTACAAAGTTGTACTTATATATTTAAAAAAAGCAAAACAAAGCTTTATATACTAAAGTTCTGCATTTTCATGTACACTCTTCTTTTGCTGTTCTACTCTGTACATGGAAATGTCTGTTTTAATTCACTGTTTAAACTCTGAAGAAAATAAAATAGCAATCACCTCCAGCATTGATAGTGTCAGAGGAATGGTTAGAATATAGATTAAACTACTAATTTCTCCTTCTGAGAGTTAAGAAAAAAATGAATAGATTTTTAATGATCTAAGTGAAGCTTGTTTTAGCCCAAGCTTCAACCAGGGCCATGATCATCAAAACCCGGGCAGGCTTCTTGGAGGACAGTCTGAATTGGGCTGATTGATTTTGGGACCATTGGAGAGCTTTTGGCCTTAGAATCCTGCCCCCCAGGTTAAACCCAAGCATGTTGTAATTCACATGCCATGGAGTAACATGATTCCCCTCTCCTCTTTTGCTTAGATCGCCTGGTTCTGACCGCAGTTACTGGAGGCCTCGGCGGGATTCTCCTGGTCCTGGTTTGGTGGAGATTTGGGTTGATCCTCATTTGCATGCTCTGTGTTGGACTGGTCCTGGGATTCTTTGCCTCATCTGTGGCTTTCTTTACTCCTCTGGGTAGGAAATTGCATGAGCAAGGGTTTAGTTTTGTTTAAATGCTTGAGACTAACTCATTCTATGTTGTTCTGGTTTCAGTGTGGCTGGATGGGAGGCTTGGACTCTCAGGAGATATCATGTTTTTAATTTATTCCAAAAGATGCTAGCACTCTGACTTGTTAAGGGTAAATTTTTGGGTTGAGACTGAATATATTATTTAGTGGCCACCAGGGATTTAAATTCGAAATCCCATTGAAATTCTCAAGTCAGAATGGAATTTTATGGTGGTTTATTTACAATAGAAGGAAGAAACTAAGAAGGAGAAAGAGGGAAAGGGGTAAAGATCTATTCTGACCTGACCTGAGCCAGGGGGAGTTCAGAGGCCTCTCAGCCAAGGGGCCTTTCCAGAAGACTAAATCTAGCTCGGCTTCCAGCTAGGAGGCCTCCTCCAAGATAAAGTGCTTCCTTGGAGGCTGGAACTTTTAGAAGGGTCAAGGGAAAGGGAAGTCAGCCTTAACACTCACCACGTGGTCACCTAAGGGAAGCAGTCTTAAGACCCACGCTTCAGAGCTCCTCCAAGTCAAGTTTTACCAACCAAGTCTGCAAGAGCCGCAAAAAGCCCTTCTCACAGGAAGTGACGTGAAATATAAAGGCAGGTCTTTACATCTCTTCCTGTGTCTCACGTGTACCAATGGTGGCTTAAACTTGGCTTAGGACAGCCCAGGGGTTAGTCAGTCATCTCTGATTTGTCACTTGCTAGCACACGCAGGTCACAGACCATCCTCCCCCACACTTAATCCTTAAATGGGGGTGTATACTTGCTGGTTGTTAGAATTCTAAAGACTAAGCAGGGTGGAGTAAATCTAAAATTCTCAAACTGCTTGCATTGATCATGTGGAATCCATATTTTTGAGAAACACTAGTGGAAATAATGTAATGACTTTGTCCAAAAACACATAGAACACCTTTCTGTTTTTAGAGATGACTTTTTCTCAGTTACAGAATTTTATTGCTACAGTAGATTAATAAAAACTGAAAGGGGATAAATGGGTAAGGAATTCAGAACATTATTTAACAGCACACACTTTAAAATTATAGTGGAATTGTATTTTTTTGCTTGACAACCAAAGTGAAAGGACTCATCTTGGAGATTCTTCTCTGTATAAAGGGTCATTGTGGTGTGTAAGTAGATAAAGGTTTAGCCTTGAAACCAGGTTCTGACATACCCTTGCTATGTGACCCTGAGTAAGTTACTTAACTCTGTGCCCCAGGCATCTCCTAAATCTAAAAATTGGTGACAGGATAGATAGAGCACCAGGCCTAGAGTTGGGATGCTGTGTGACCTCAGACGCTTCCTAGCTGGGTGACCCTGATTGCCCAGCCTTTACTGGTGTTCTGTCTTAGAACTGATAAGGAGACGGAGAAGATAAGGGTTATTAAAAAAAAAAAGACTAAATTGCTGAGAATTTGCTGACTGTCGCTGGTAAAATTCCTCATCTGGACTTATGTATAGGGATTTGATTTGAAAATGTGGTCTTTTCTTTTGTAGGAATATTCTTGGAATATTCTGTTATTCTGTTAACATATGAGACCTACTTTAGGGAGAGTTGATAGCTAAATAGTGTTTATGTGATTAACATCATTTAGCGATCTATCTATCTATCTATATCTATATAAATGCTATACATGTAGACCTTGTAAAATAAAGCAATCATTTATCATCTTTTTATACCTTTCCCAATCCTAAAAATCTGACATCCTCAGTGTTCAGTGGCAACAGTGCTTAACGGAGCTAAAGTATATTTGTTTCCCTAGGTTGAGACCATTAGATTTCATAGGGTTTGCTCATGGCTAATGATTTTTTTTCTCTTTCTTTTCCAGGAGACTTGAAGATTTTTCATGATGATGCTGTGTTCTGGGTGGCTTTTTCTTGTATGGCCATTGCAATTCCGGTACTTTTCATAGGTTGCCTAAGAATCGTAAGTGTGTCATAATGAATTTTTATTTCTTGGGTACTTCCAGACTGATTTTTGTAAATACTAAAGTAACAAGTACTTGTTTAAAAAAAGGAAGGGGGACATTTTGAAGATACAAAAAATGATTTTGAAGAGGAAGAAAGAAGTACATGAAGAGAGTCTTGTGACTAGAGTCTAATTGTATCTGTGAGGAATTTTTATAGAGACAATTTTTGGGTCAGCTAGCTGGTACAGTGGATAGAGTATCAGGCCTGAAATCAGGAGAATTCATCTTGATTTGAAATCCAGCTTCAGATACATCCTAGCTATTTAACTCTGAGCAAGTCCCCTAACCCTGCAGGCCTCAGTTTCCTCATCTGTAAAATTAGCTAGAGAAGGAAATGGTAAACCACTCTAATATCTGTCAAGAAAATTCTAAATGGGGTCACAAAGATTAGGACACAACTGAAAAACAACTAAACAACAACATTTTGTTGAAATATAGGCCAGACTTGGTGGCCTCTGAGGCTTTTCTTTTTTCTGTGAGATTTTGTGGCTTAGTAACATGATGAAAAAAGCTTGGCCTTTTTAAGTTTGACTTGTTGGAGAAGGCCCTTAGTAGATGATCACGGCCAAGACATTTTGACCTTTCCGAGTCTCTCTTTCCTCATCTATAAAATGAATGTACACTTTATGACCTACTTCACAGTGTTGTTCTGAGGAGGCCGTCTTGTAAACCTAAAAATTACTCTGTAACTTAAGTGATTGGGTAAAGGGAGTGAAGAATTAACATACTACATAGGGATCGTCTGGAAATTGTAGTCTGCTGTCAAGTTTACTATCATCCAAGAATAAGGCTTATTCAGAATAAATATTTATTGAATAAACTAGTGCCTGACTATGCCCAAGTTAGGTATGGATGTCATATGAGAGTGCAAGAAGTTTGTAGAGCACATTAAAGATTTTAGCTCAGTCTATCATGGTGACAATAACCCTTGCCGAAATCTCCAGAAACCATTGATGACTCCGATGAGGACTGTTTCTTTTGCTTGTCGCAGTAGTTGATTGAGATCAATGTTCTTTTGGAAATTGGGTTTAAGACTGTTTTTCACATCCTGTCTTGTAGCTGAATATCCTGGCTTGTGGAATTACGGGCTCCTACTCTGTGGTCCTAGCTATTGACAGCTATTTTTATACCAGCCTTTCTTACATCACTTTGAACATACTCAGGAGAGCAGTCAACACCCATTTCAACAGGGCGTACACCAAGGTGCCTTTTCAAACCAACGGTAAGTCCTTCAATCAAGGGATGAGTAGCGTACTCAGTTGGGGATGTCAACGCACCTATAATTCAGAAGAAATGCTAAGAAAACCCCAAAGGGGGTCACAGAGAGTTGGACACAAGTGAAAATGACTGAACAGCAACAGCATTTGGTGTAATCCTCGTCAGGCTGGCCTTTGAGCCCAAAAGTCTTAGTGTAATTTTAAGCTTTAGTACATGCTTCCAGCTAGCTCAGAACTGAGCAGAAGGCTCCAGGTGAGGTGAAGCCCTTTCACCATCACACTATACAATTTAAAATTAAATCTTAATAATAAAAATATTATAGTTGGTTTATTAATTGTATTATTGAAAATCTGTTACCCTAAAGGGGAACTACATTTTCAGTTATACAACATTCAGCCTGGCTATAACTGTCAACATTTAGGTTTATGCAACGGAACCCTCTAGCTGCTTGTTTACAGTGACTTTTGGAACCTGAGAGAAAAAGAGTTTAAATAAACTGGTGGATCCCAGTTTGAGTAAATTTCATAGTAGCGAATGAATTCTTCACTAGATCTCTGGCACCCCCAGAATTAAGATAAAAGTTGGACTTTCGGAACTTTAGGAAGAGGAAGTAAGGTAAAATCAGGTCCCTCTAAACTCCACGGTGCCTAACAGGTGTATCACACCGAGAAGATGCCGAGTACGTTTTTGCTGAATTGTGGTGCTTCCATGCACAGGAACTGCCTGACATATTGTCACCTGGGCTCCTTTGCTTTACTTTTTTTTCCTTTGCTTTTTAGTAAATGCTAGAACCGAGGAATTGCTAATGTTTAGAGCACTAGATTTGGAATCAGAAAGATCTGAGGTTCAAATTCTATCCCAATTATTCACTAGTTGTTATAAGCCATGGGGAGACATTTAACCTGTCTGCCTCAGTTCACTCATCTGTTGAAATGAGAATAGTAATAGCATCTTCCTCTCAGAATTGTTGTGCAGATTTAATGTGTTAATATTTGTAGAGCGCTGTGTAACTTTTGCTAATTCTTATCGATCTGATTTTCTGAAGTACCAGCAGTTACTTCTTTGTCTAACACTCTCTCCTGAGAACTTGAGACCTCGAATGGAGAGATTGAACAATGAAAGAAAACTGAAGGGAGACTTTAGAGGGTCCATAAAAAAATTATTCAATGATTGAATCCATAATGCATAGTTTTCCTTCTCCCCTATCCTAGCCACACCTCTATGTAATACATTTGTTTCAAATTGTAACACATAATGTAACCCATATTTAAGTGAAACAGTTCTATTCTGTTTCCTTTTCACTCAAAAGGGGTGAGAAAATTGTCCCATCCAGTTAGGTAGCGCTGATCAGTGTGGGTGAGAAAAGGCCTTCGGTGTGTGTGAAATGCTCCCCAAGAACTACTGCCCGTGTATCCCAGGATGAGCAGCTGTTTGGTAATGGTGATGAAGGCTACCTTTTCTGTAGCGCTTCTTCAGTGCCAGGCACTGCGTTCCCAGGATCTCGCTCGATCCTCGTCATCTCCATTTTACAGAGACTGCTGGCTTGCTAGAATAGGAGTCTCAGCCGTTTCTCTCGTTTGTAGACTTTGTCATTCTGGCCACGTGGGCCATGCTGGCCGTGAGCGGGATCACAGTCCAGATCCGGAGGGAGAGGGGACGGCCGTTCTTCCCTCCGCACCCCTACAAGATGTGGAAGCGAGAGCGAGAGCGGAGAGTCACCAACATCCTGGACCCCAGCTACCACGTGCGTCCGCTGAGAGAGAGACTGGCCAGCCGCTTGGCCGAGTTCAGGCAGCTCTTTCAGCCAGAGGAGGCGGCGGTGGGAGAGAGGACGCCCCTGTTGCTGTGATGTGGGACACGACGCCTCTCATGGCTGCTCCCCACGGTGCTACAGCCCCCACGGCCTGAGAAATCCAGCGTCTCAGGGACAGAGACAGACAGCCGGCGTCCGTCGCCTCAGGGCTTGTTCTGGAGCCTGCAGGTCATTCTGCTCCTGGGTGTGGAGTGAGAGAACACACCAAATGGCTGCCTTTCATGGCAAGAAAACATTTCCCCATTTTTAGTGATCTGAAGAGAGCCGACAGTTTAATATTCAACTTAATCCATTAAATGTAGACAATGAGGAAGGAGAAGTAGGTGCGGAGTGGACAAATGGAGGCTCGGGCTCGTTGTCCCGTCCCTCTTGAAATCCTTCCTCTCCCCACCCTTCCAGTGTTTTTTATTTGTCTAATTATGGTGGTGGTGAAGGGAAGGCTCACGGAGAGGACGGGCCAGAGGCTGGACAGTGCACCTCTGCCAGGTGAGCAGGAAGTGTCCCGAGTACACTCTGGATTTGAGAGAACAGAGAGAGATGAGTGGCTCGTTTAATTGTCTATCCGCGGCTGACCCAGCCTCTGTTCTCTTTCTCTAGACCTAGGTATCCTTTCTTATTAGAGAACTTTATAGGAAAGGCGTCCTTTATTTATTTTGTGGATTAAGTTAGAAGGACCATCTCTGATGTTTCCATTAACTGGTAAGAGGTAAACATTTATAGATAATGAAGGATGGTGACTCATTTAGTTTCCAAATCCAAATAAATGGCCATTCTTGCCTTTCTCTGGGCGTTTCCAACAAAACACTAAAATAAACCTCTAACATGTTTGAGAATAAGTTAGCTTGCATTTTTCTTTTAGAAAAGAATTTACACTCAGCTTTCGTTTTCTGTTCTAAAAATTCAAACAGAGCCAAGTGTTTTTGGTATGGTGACTTTTATTTGTTGGCCTTAGCAGCAGTAGAAAAACCTTGCCTGACAGTGTCTTCCTCAAGGCCCTCACTGCCTGCGTGGAGAGGAGGGGAAAGATGTGGCTCATTTTATGAAGCTCATTCACATTGGGACACAACCAACCTTCCATTTTATTCCTTTGTAATCTGAGAGCCATTTTTTTTTAACCACCAGAAAGCCCTGTCCCTGGACTGCATTTCCCCTAACTCCCAGCAGGCCTCTTGCCCCAGTTCTGCCATAACAATGGACAGGAGGCTGGCTCACTGGGATGTCTTTCAAATTAGTTGGAATTTCTTGCACAAGATTATATATGGGTTAACCACTGATGCTGGAAGCAGTGCAGCAATCAACAGTTTTCTTAGTTTCATCCTTGAGATAGTTGGAATCTCTTATTGGATAGTCCTTGGAAAAATAGTCTTGGAAAATAAGAGAAAACCCCGAGTTTTTTATACTAATCACCTCTACTGCACAATGTTGTCCTTCTCTTTCACACCTCCCACCCCCATTCCTGTGGCCTTTTGTGGGCTTAAATGAACCTCATTCAGATAGAGGATTCTTTAAAACCTTTTACAGGCCCCAATAACCCCTTACACTTGGAAAGCCTCTCCTCCCCTCCTTTTTCACATGGAGCTTGGGACAGGGCCTGTGCCTCTGGGATGCATTTCCACTTGTCATATTTATTTGTAAAGTCAAGGTTTGTTGCTAGCCAGGGATTGTAAAGGTAGCACACTCAAAGAAGAAAATACAATTTGTTTAACTTTTCCAGTTTGTCATAATATTTTGTGAATCATCAAAAGCAGAAATTTGTACATCTTTTTATAATAAATATACATTTCTGAAAACTTTTCTCCAGGTACTTTGCTTTATCTAGTTCCATTTTTGGAAGGGAAAAAAAAAGAATAAAGCATGTTCCTTACTTAACTGAAATGTGATATCTTGATTCTTACCCTCTCATCTAGCCTCATCAAGGGGGCAGCTGGGTGGCTCAGGGGACAGTGATGGGAGGTCTTAGGTTCAAATACAGCCTCAGACACTTCCTGGCTGTGCCCCATGGCAAGTCATTTAACCAAGTCTTACTCTTACTGCTCTTCTGCCTTGGAACTGATCACTGGAATAATTTCAAAGGTAAGGGTTTTTGAATGAATAAAATATAGCCCCATGGAAAGTGTGAATGAGAAAATGTATTTAGATTTCAACTACATGTAGTACTGTTTATAGAGCTGAATCTGAGATGGAGTCTTCTAATAAGTCTTCAGTTTCTTCTTTATTCCAATTCATGCAAAAAAGCACTTTTTTCCTAAGTGAATTGGTAAAGGGATTTTTTTTTTGTCTGCATTTTATAGTGCAAAAACCAGGTTCTGTCTCATGTAAATTTAGGTTTTTTGAGCAATAGGAATTCTTTGCCACCATTGGTTGATGTTGAGGGCAAAGGAAGGAAAGGCTGTGATTGGCTGGGTACATTTTTTACATTAAATGTCTTTAGATGACATGATTTAACCTTGAAAATCTATGTCAGATTTGGAATTATTTTAAAATAATATGTCAGTTTGGTTGCCAGTTTGGGGATTGTGGGTGAAAATGCACTTTAGTGTGAGGTTGCTAAAAAAAAAAATCAATAAACATTTATTAAACACTTGCCAGGTGCCAGGCACTGAGGTTACAATGAGGCACAAGAGAGCCCTTGCCCTTACATTGTGCAATGGGGGGAGACATATGCAGATGAATATATGAGCTATATGTGAGCATATAGAGCATAGCATGGAAGTCAAAGCATACAGGTTCAAACTCCACCTTTATACTGTGTGACCTTGGGGAAGTCTAATGTGTTTGCCTGCAAAATTAGGAGGGGATCCTATAGGGGATGCAAACTCATCCCAGGATTTCAGAGTTGGAGGAGGTCTTGCTATGACATGACCGTAAGGGGGAAAAAGTATATAAAAAGGTTGGACTTGATTATATTTAAAATAGGGTTGCCAGGAATTTAATTTATTCCAAAGAGATTTATTTACAAAATATAGAAAGTGAAGTAAGAAAATCAGAGAGAGGACAGGGTAATATATATAGCCTAAGCACTAAGTAATTTACTCCCAGCCCCTGCCTCAACCTGGGCAAGGGAGTTTAGTCCTTAACTAAAGAGGCCTTGGCCCTTGTAGCAGAGGACCTGGGGATGTCTCTCTCCAGTGGTAGGTCTCTCCTGAGGCTAGTTTCTTTAGCAGATATCCAGGAAAGGAGTCAGCTCTTTTCACTCACCACTTGTCAGTCCAAAGGAAGAGATTTAAGAACAGACTCGCCAGGATCAGGGTCTCAGGTCCAGTTAGCAGATTTTTTTCTTCAGCTGAAGATCTCAGACATTCTCTCTCCACAGGAAGTTGTCACTCCCTTTTAAAGACACTTTCTTTTGCATCACTTCCTATGCCTTCCCCTAATTTTATGTCTACCAATCACAGTTGAAGCTTTGCTTTAGGACTGCCCAGGGGCAGTCTGTTTAATTATTATTTTATAATTATAAATATAATAATAAAACATAATACAATTAATAATGAGGATGATTCATCACCCACTATTGCACATGTAGGTCACAGACCTCCCCCCCTCAAGTGTGAATGGGGTGTTTATGCCTTTGGTGATTAAATCTAAAAACGGTCAGGGGTTACAATTTAATCTTCACAATCAGGGGGGGAGTTAATTAATTTCATTTTCAGTCAGGGGAGAGTTAAGTTTAATCTTCACATGACTCATAAGTAGCCAGCCAGCCTTTGCTTAAAGATTTCCTGTGAGGGAGATGAAGGCCGAGAGCACATTAGGGAGGGCCCGAGCCCAGGGAATGGATGAGCTAGTGACTTGGCAGAGCTTATGCCAGGTTCCTTGGCCTGCCCCAGGCTCTCCCCACCCCCTCCATAGGCCTGAGGGTGTGGGAATATGGAAATAAGTACAGAAAGAGATAAGAGTAAGAGGGAGTGAGGCTTCCTGGAGGAGCCAGAATTGGGTGCCTAATACTTTTTGGCAGATGGAAAAGGACATTGGATGTGGAGGATGCGGAGTCAGTCATGGGGGCTGTGAGCGATACCACTAACTGAAGTGGGTCCCAGTGGCCACCGGAACTCAAAGGGTGTGCTCCACTTTACAGATATGTTGAGAGGAAAGCCTTTATGAGCTGTGCAACTACACACATGCTTTTGGTTTTTGTTTTAAAAAAAATTCTTACCTTCTTTCTCACAATCAATACTCTCTTAGTTCCAAGGCTGAAGGAGCAGTTAAGGGCTGGGCAAGGGGGGGGTTAAGTGACTTGCCCAGGGTCACACAGCTAGAAAGCTGGATTGGAACCCAGGGCCTCCCAAATCCAAGCCTGGTACACTACACCGTGCTACTTAGCTGCCCATCCCATAGGTTCTTAAGGTGCTTGTTGACTAATAAACCATTGAGAACAAGAAATGATGCATTTCTTTTTAAGTTATGAGAATGATAATGCTAGTTTTATCAATCATTTTTATTGATAAAATTAATAAACAGTACACACTCCAAATACACTTTTCAAGCTTTTGGATTACAAAAATAATGGATGCGTGATGAAAACTTACTACTCAAAATGAAACTGTAAAACCCTACATTAAGTCTCAGAAAAACACAATATATCTATGACGGTTCAAGAGATAAATTAAATCAACTTTATTTACAAAAATACTCATCAAGCTTTATTTTTTAAATAATAGCTGCCTCAAGATTGCCACATACTAATTCTTAATAGTGCAGCTTTTTAAATTTAAGTTAATTGGGATAAAAACAAAATATTTATTTTGAAAATCTGCCACCAAGTACTGCTTCTTAATAAGACAGAAGACAGTTACCAAACAATTTTAAGGAAAAAATATCTATTTTATATATCGAAAATCTTCACTAAGGCCTCTGGAATAAAATTTATTTTATTTTAAATAAAATATACCCAATGTTTGGGAAGTTTGAGATGTTGCTTTTAACTCTTGTTGGCAATAACATGAGTCTCTACACACCAAGAGATTCTGCTATAAGAGCAGTATTTCAACAGATGATCTATATGGAATTTATAATCTCTGTGAATTTAAGAAAGCTTAGTTTCTACTTTATTGGCTACTCAAATAATGGCCCAAACTTCAAATACTTCTTTACGTTGTTATCTGTTTTGAAATTTCACATGGTGGTAGTAACAAACAACTTATGGTTTTATAAAATCCATGAACATGAACTACCCTCCAATATCTGTTTTTGTATAATGGCCATAAAAAAATCTGAAAATTACTAGGAACAGATGAGCTCAGGGGCAGAGAGACCCATTATAATAGTTTTTTTTGCTTCTGTTGTCAACACAAGAAAAACAGCTTTTATAAGGAATAAAGGGTGCCTTCTAGAAATCAGGTGAAAACTCATGTTTACTATTAACAAGGCTAAAATAAATATTGTTTATTTTGCCCACTTCAAATCTCTCTATTCCTGGTTTGCCATATTAAGCCTTCCAACTGTGACAGTTGGGTAAAATAGGTTAATATTCCTAAAATCAGTCAGAAAACAAACCTGATCAAATTCATATTTATTTAGGAATCCAAACCTCACCCCTCACTCCCAAAGTAGTAGTTCAACCTACTGAATAATCTTGTCTATATGGTTTTCTTTCTCAGAAAGTAGGATAGCTTTCTTTTTCATCACTGAAAAGATAGTTTCTACATTTCTTCACCTTCAGTAAGTTATGGACAGTTATTACCCCAAAATGGCTTTATTAACTATGGTATGTTGCTGACAAAAACAAAAGCACCTCTTTAGGATCTAGGCTTGAAGAAAAAAACATCCAGTTTATGGTCTATGCCACAAAAACAAAAGATTATCAGTTTTAAAAATGATCTGACATTTGAAAGGCATTTCTTAAGAAATGTAATGTGAGGCCCACTAAATGTAAACTATAATAATCATTTGCAAGCCTTCCTATCAAATAGAGATCAAATTAGGAATGGACAAATTTCCTCCCCCCCTTTTTTGTAAGTCTAAGAAAATGTGGATTTTAAAAAAAGGTATAATCTCTATGTAGAGCTTTACCTTAGGTATATATTCAATATTTGGATAAAAAAGTTAAGAAAACAGCATTGCAGGGGGCCCTGGTATCAGTAGTTTCTATATACAAGAATTTTTATTTGTTTACCTAACAACAATGGCTTGAAGTTTCCACTTTCCCAGTACAAAGTTTAATAAGAATAACGTCAATAACAACCAAATATTGATCTTCCGCTAATATCTTTTAAAAATGTCATTTGCCAGTGTATTATACATAACACAAAAAGAATGAAATGAAGGGCTGATTTAAGATTGTAATTTTTCTGGTGCTCAATTCATTAGCAACTTTCAAAGTAAACCCTGGTTCCTTATTAGGAGCTGTGCAATAGAAGCTCAGTGATTTTCCAGGATCTTCAGCTCTTTCTCAGGCTCAAATCACTGTTGGTTACCAATGCTGACAAAGATGTACTCTCTGATGCATCATCTTTTTTGAGGCTCAGGAATGATTCTCGAGTTATTTGGAGGATTTCTCTCAAGCCCTTGTTTTCTTGCTATAAAATCAAACACCACACATACATCAAAGTGCATATTAAAAAAAGGTCAACTTTCTGGGGGTGTTGGGGGGGGTGCAGAAATATGCAGAAGTAACCGATCAAAACCATTTTATGACTGCAAACATACTACATCTGTATTTTTGGTCTAGACTTGTGATTTCATCAGTTACACAAGTAACTACTGGCACATCAACTTCCTCTACCACGACAGGTTAGTTAGTAATGCATCCATAACTTCCAGTTTTGGGGAGCTGCCTACAGCACTGACCTCTTTAGTTTATCCATGGTCAGAGCCAGAATACATCAATAAGCATTGCAAAGATTTTGTTTCCTCAAATGGAAGATGATGAGGTTGACTAGACCCCTCTAAAAGTCCCACCCACCTCCCAAGATTCCACATGAAGCTAGTTTTTCTGACTCCAAGGCCAGCCCCTCTTAGCCACTCTGCCATACTGTGTCATATAAAAAGCATGGCCTGCAGAATAAGTGTAGCCATCAGCCTCCATAAGAACATATTTTTCAAGGGAAGAAGAATGTGTGCCGTGTCATAATTTAGATTTCCTTTTCTATGGTGCCATATTTCATAATGATGTTAGTTTTAGATCTGAAAAGGTACTTAAGAGATTATACAGTCCATCCCCCTCATTTTATAAAGAAAAATTTGAGTTTCAAGGAGGTCACATAGTTGGCAGAGTATCCTGGGACTAAAACCTGTTTTAGAACTTCCAAACTATTTTTCTTTACATTGTACAGTTTTAATAATCCATTCTTGCCTCTTCTGTGATCCCTCACAAATGCTAGAAAAGAAGACTGCAGAATCGATTATAGTTTTACTAAAGGATTATTGGTTATGAGTGCAAAATCTGGTGGTGAACTTTTTTTTTGTTTTTAAATCCCTACCTTCTGTCTTAGAATCAATACAATTTATTAGTTCTAAGACAGAAAAGCAGTAAGGGCTAGACAAATGGGGTAAAATGATTTGCCCAGGGTCATGCAATGAGGAAGTGTCTAAGGGTAGATTGGGACCCACATCCTCTCATCTCCAGCCCTGGCTCTTCCTCTATCCACTGAGCCTCCTAGCTGCTTCTGGTGATTAACTTTTAACTTCAATTTTTCTAGTCATGATATTTTCAGTGATTGATATCATCTCTTTTGCTAAATCCTTCTGCTTTAGTGGCACAAAGAACATACATGCACTCACTGAAGAAAGAAATTGTGCGTGGTCCTCTGTCACTAAACACTACTAGTTTCAAAATGGTTACCCGCCATGAGACACGTATTCCCCTGAATTTGAGAACAATGACAGGTTTTTGCAGCTATAAACTAAGTCCCAAAAGCATTTACATCCCATTAAAGAATGTAATTAGATTTATAATGTTGTGCCTACTTATGAAAATAATGATGAGTATGAAGTGTGTGACTTGGTGAAATTAAACAGGAGTGGTTTTTAAATCAGCAACCATGAATTACTAAGTGGTTTCAAATTATTACTAGCCCAAACTAGAAATAGAAGGGCTATTAGGTTTTTGATTTTTATTTTTTTATAAACCCTTACCTTCTGTCAATACTGTATATTGGCTCCAAGGCAGAAGTGTGGTAAGGGCTAGGCAATGGGGGTTAAGTGACTTGCCCAGGGTCACACAGCTGGGAAGTGTCTGAGGCCAGATTTGAACCTAGGACCTCCCATCTCTAGGCCTGGCTCTCAATCCACTGAGCTGCCCAGTTGCCCCTGCTATTAGGTTTTATAAAATTTTTATGTATATATGAAAAGAATCTACATTTAAAGATATTTAATGTCTTCCACCAATGTCATTCTTATGAAAAGAATGTATGCATATGTCATACTTGAGTTCAAAAACACATTTTTAAACAGCTGGTAGAAGTACACCTTTCAAGTTGTTCAGCTTCAGAAAGATATAAGGTACCCCTAAGGCACCAATTAGATTTTACTAGTAGCTGAAAAAATAGTTGCCAAAAGTAGAGTCTATACATTTTTCTTTCTTTTTTTCTTTTTAAACCCTTATCTTCCATCTTATTTTCAATATTGTGTATTGCTTCAAAGGCAGAAGAGAGGTAAGGGCTAGGAAATGGGGGTTAAGAGACTTGTCTAGGGTCACACAGCTGGGAAGTGTCTGAGACCATATTTGAACCCAGGTTTTCCTGACCCCAGGTCTGGCTCTTTATCTACTGAACCACCTAGCTGCCTCTATATATTTTTCAAAAAAATCAAATAACAAAGTGCTACCCTAGATTGTTCCCAATGACACTTTTTTTAAAAGCACTGGCAATTTCAGCTTGGAAACTTACTTCAAGTTGAAAAATCCGTTCCTGCTCCTTACAACCTTGCTGCTCATCAATTTCAATAGCTTTCCTCATTACTGCTGCCATTTCAGTAATCTGGTCCACATGTACTTGTAATTCCTTAAAAATAAGAGGGGGAGGTGATGGTGGGGAGAAAAAAATATCAGATCAGAATATTATTTCTTCACTTAATCTAAATACTTCCAGAGTTTCCCCCTACTTTGTGTTGCCATATTAAATTTATATTCTAAAAAGTGCCAAGCACATATACTTATATATCAACTTAAAATACATCTACTTAAATGGAAGACAAACAACAAAACTCACTTAACCCATACCTGATCAGAAAAAAAAGTGGTTAAAGACTTAACATTTTCAAACTTCTTTATACTCTTCATATTGCTATTTACATAAACAAAGACTAAATCTGTTTTTTCTTTTTTCTTTCTAGTACCATGTAGACTAATTTTGTTGAAAAGGTAATGCTCAAAATATATTCTTTATTATATGCATTCTATATACTTTTATCTTTCCCCCAAATCCTTATGATTTAATCTGCAAAAATTTTTTAAATTAGAGCTTATAAATTTGTGCTGTCACAATCACATTTTTAAAAAAATGACCAGCAATATCTTAAAAACCAAAAAAAGAGAGCCATCATTTCACATATAATTATTTTCCCTTATGAATAACTTTGATATGCTAAAATCTTTGATTGGCACCAAAAGGGACTGTTTTACTAAAAATGGTAACCAAAATAAAATTGTAATTTATCACTAAGATAAGTTAAACTTTAGCTATATGGGAATTTAAAGCTAGGGGCTCTGATGATCCATATGTCTACCTCAAAAGACCATATGATTAGAAGAAAGAATAATGAACTTGGAATAATAAAGCCTAGTTTAAGTCTTAGCTTTAAAACTAGGGGGTGGGTCATTTAAGCTCTGCTTTAAATCTTCATTTATAAAATGAGGCTAGTACCCAATGCAGCTCAGTTTTTAGGAGGCTCAAAGGAATACATGCATATATACATAAAGTTCTTTGTACACTTTATTTGGCTATCTATCAGCTATTAATTATTATAACCTGAGACTCAATTTCATCTTCTATAGAATGGGAATATTTTTATTATCCATTTCCCAGAGTTGTGAAGCTCACATGAAATAATTTGTTTAATAAACATAACCATAAAATACCATATAAATGTTGTCACTGTAGTAACTGATGCAACATAGAGGGAAAATTAGTGCATCTACAGTATGGAATCTCAAACATATAACTTTCTTGAACAACTGAAAATGCAGGCTAAGTTTAACCATTAATTTTGTGGGAAAAGTTATATGTTAAAAAAAATTGTGTAATGATGGTTTGGACTATGACTGAATGACAAACTTATCAAAGGATTCAAAATCTTTACAAATACAACTGCAAGTACTTCTATGATAAGAATGAAATAACATTCAGAAGTAAGTAGCGGCAGAAAACCAACCAAAGCAAACTGGCATCATGTAACTAGAAGGTTTGTTGCATCAAACCTACCTACTTTGAATTTAAAGGAGAGCCCATGTAAGGGCCATGTAACTTTAGCTTCCAAATAGAATCACAAAAGATAATATTCTAAATTGTGCTATAGTAAATTCCATTACAAGCAACATTTATGTAGATTACAGTATTTACAAACCCCAAATCACTGCACTTCTAAAGTGATATGCAGTACAACTGAATGGTAATATAACCCAAGCACTTAACAAGCTGAATCATCTAAAAAGTTCTCAACTCTTTATACTGCACAGTTACCTTGATAATTTCACCCACTACTAAATGAAATTACAGGAATTAAGAACAACTTTAGAGGCTAAATACCAAAGAAATTCAAGATGACAGAACAAACATGTCTATAAATAAATATGTACATCCGAAAAGAAAATGCCACAGGCCTTTTAATAGGCATAGAAGGCAATGCTTCTGCTTTTAATGGGTTTTTAAAATAGGGAGAAAGTAAAAGTACCTCTAACCCAATTATTCCTCAAATCTTTATAGTTTCTATGATGTAGGACTTATATACTTCATTTAAAATGTATGAAAAACTTGACCTTTAAGCAAGAGTTAAGACACAATGGAAGAAATACTATATCTAATTATGACTATAAAATGTAGAAGCAACCTAGAAAACCTGAAATAATGATTATATCTCATTATCCCTCAGTTCACATGATTTGATTCATAAAAGTATTTAATAAATCAAGTTAAATTATTGTCAAGAAAGTGATTCCTTTGATGTCCCAGAAGTACAAAAATAAGGGTTCTATCAAGTTCTTAAAAAATGAAACAAAAAAACCCTCTAAAATGTTATGCAGCAACAGCCAACAAAAGCAAAGAAATTGAAGGCTCAGTCTACCGTATGCTATTATATACCTTCAAAAATTTAATATGTCATGTTCTGCAATACACAGCACAGATTATATCATGAGAATGAATGAGTAGAGAGCTACACTCTGCACTTTCATGCTTTTGTTTGGCAGTCACAAGCACATTTTATTAATTTTTAGTAATGTGACAGTTTTATTATTTTGAAATTCAATGTTAAAAGTTAAAATATCAAACATTGGCCCCCCTCCAACCAATCCCAAAGTCAATTGTTTTATTAGTGTACATTCAGATTGGCTTCCAAGTGCCTTCTCTCCAGTCCATGTTGAGTTGCTTCAAGGATGCGTCGAGGTGCACCAAGGAAGATTCCTTCAGGGCTGTGATGACGGTGTACCATGTCAATCTGTAGTACAGAGTCATTATAATGTTAATACGGATATGATCCGTAATTTAAAAACTGAATGAGTTAGTTCATGCGTGTTAGCCAATTGCTTTATTACTTGAAAAAATTTTAAAAAGAATCCCGAAAAGACATCAGTTAAAAAAAAAAGATGACAAATTAGTCATTATTTGGGCTAAAACTAGCCCTTCTCAACTCCCATTGATTTTGAAATATGTGCTTTTAAAAAACTCAATTGTAGGCACATGTATTTATAGCAGAGTGTAGCTTCAAGGGAGAGGTTGCTTTTTCCAAAATGCTGCCATTATGATATTTTAAAGACTGTTCCTTCTGAGTAAAAATCAAAATCATGAAACATCAATATGTGTTAGTTTGAATTAATAACAAGAAAGGAAACTGTCATTATTATGGATGACTGATACCAGGACTTTGTATAAGGAGCTCTTCTGCATAGTGAAAGGAGGGTTTAATAGTAACAAAAAAGAATGTCTAATTGTTCAAAAAGAGATCAGCGTAAATGGTACAATCTTAATTCAATCTATTTATTTCATAGCCACTACTGGATTATATTAGAACATCCATCATCTCAGATTCCAGGAGAGACTTTGCTAGTACTCATTTTTTCCCCCCCACATGAGCAAATTTTTATTGTGAGGGGAACAAAATATGTCAAATATGATTCTTGATGTCAAGAGACATCATCTCCAAAATGTAAGGTATTTTGGGACTTCACAGGAATTACACTTTTCTTATCAATAATTTCATATCAACTATTAAACTTTTCTTAATGTAAACATTATGTGCTTTTAGGATTATCTTATTTTGTAATAGTTGGATTTTTTATATCCAATGAGAATGCCACTTGAATTTCCAAGGATTATATTTAGATAAAACGTTGTAATGTACCATTCCATAGTATTTTGTAAATTTACTCAGTTTATGTTCTATTGAACTAAATAAGAGCTCCTGATTAATTCTTTTTGTAATATAAATTACCTAAAGAACTACATATATGGGATTTAAATGCTATTAAGACATAAGTGCTCTTGGCTTTTAGGTTTGTGGTCTTCCAATTCTTAACCTCATAATGCAATCTGTAACCCTACCCCCACCCCCTCCCTGCCTGTTACATCATATTTTTGAGTACTCCATGACACAGAGGACTTTTACAGATTTTTTTCCTATGAGCTGTTGGTGGCCCCCAAAACCTACCTTGTGGCAAAACATTTGGAAATGAGCAGTTCTTACTCTTAAGTACAGTTATTTTCAAATTGTTACATATATAACAAATACTTTAAATTAATGCCTTTAACTCTAAATTAGTAATTAAAAAAGACATTCCAGTAATCACTATTTATATTTCAAATACTATGAAAAATATAAGAAACAACTTTCATTGCATCAATTGTTGCATAGTTTAGAAAGCAACCTAGTTAGGGACAATTTCATCATCCAACCCCCCCCTCCCCCCAACTCATACCTTCCATCTTCGAACCAATACTGTATATTTTATCCAAGGCAGAAGAGTTAGGAAATGGGGGTTAAGTGACTTGCCCAAGGTCAAACAGTTAGGAAGTATCTGAGGTCAGATTTGAATCTCAGACCTCCTGTTTCTAGGTCTGACTCTCAATTTACTAAAGCTACCTAGCTGCCCCCAATCATTAATATTTTGATTGAATAACTATGGTCCTGACCTATAGAAAAGCAAGAAATGCCAATTTAAAGTAAGTTGCATACAGGAAGGGATTTTTTCTTTTTTAAAGAATATTTTTATTGATAGCCTTTTTTTATGTTACCTACATTTCCTACTGCATGTTGCCCACCCCCCCTGCTGCAGAGTGATCCCTTATAAAAATAATTAAAATGGGGAAGAAAAAGTTCAGCAAAACTAGCTGAATATTAAAAAAAAATCCGAGGGACATATATTTAAAGAAAAGTGGGGCTACGCCTCATTTTTTCTTTGGGCCAATCTTGACCATTATAATTTTACAGCATTTAGTTTTCAACTGATGTGTTATAGTCTCTGTGTATAGTTTTCCTGGTTCTGTTAACTTTACTTCGGTGTGTATGTGTTTTCATGCTTTTATGTATTAATCTTATTTATTATTTCTTATAGTAAAGCAATATTCCATTATAATCACGCATCATGATTTGTTTGGTTATTCTCTAAAGAGTTGTTTCCAGGTTATTACAAATACAAAAGTAATGCTATACATATTTTTGGTGAAAGCAGGGCCTTTCTTTTTGCCACTGGCCTTCTTGCAATTTATACCTATGAGTGGAGTCTCTGATTCAAAGGCAATAGTCATTTTAATTCACTTTCTTTGCACAATTTCTTGTTGCTCTCTAGAATGGGTTGACCAGTCCACAGCTCTACCACCAACACATTAGTGATCCAGTCTTCCCACTACCTCTGAAACACTGACTATTCCCATCTGTTATCATCTTTGGAAATTTGTGCATTTCTTTTACTACTAGGGATTTGGTGGATTCCTTTGGATGCAAGTTTGCAATTCTTTTGACCTGTCTGTTCACATTTTTTGACAACTTATCTATCAGGGAATGGCTTCTGGTCTTATATAACTGATAGTTGTCTACATATCTATCAAAGTCAGAAATATTTGATGCAAAGAGTTTTTCCCCCCAACCAAATGCCTCTCTTTTGATTAGGTTGAACTGATTTTTGTTCGTGTAAAAGCTTTTCTTGTAACCAAAATTATCTATTTTGTTTTGCCTTGATTGATCTTTTGATTAAGAAAGTCAGCCACTATCTATACCTATAAAATGTATTTGATTAGCTTTGTTACATTTTTTAATGTTATAAATTTTAGTATTTATGTCAGCTATCCACTTAGAACTTATTGTGACTTATGGTGTAAAATATTGGTCAAAATCTAACTTCTACCAGACTAAATTTCAGTTTTCCCAGCAATTCTTGTTAAATAGAAACATCTTTCCCAAGTATTTTATTTTTTCAGGTTTATTGAACCTTGAGTTATTGGGTTTCATTATTTCCCATTCTTCCTTGTCTAATCTGTTCCATTAACCTACTTTTCTAATTTTTAAAAGTTCCAAATGGTTTTGATGGCCACTGTTCTATAATAAAGTTTTGTGGTATGCTGGAATTGTTTTAATTGGGTTTTTTGCTACCTTACTAGGATTCTCAGTAAACATCAAATCTGCAAACAGGAAAAACATATTGTCTTCTCTTTGTCTTTATATCAATAGTTTCATTTCTGTCTTAGTGCTGTTGCAAGCATTTCAGAACTGTCAAATAACAGTGGGAAAAGATGGCATCCTTGCTTTAACTTCTGCATGTATTGAGAATACTAGCTTTCATTTTTAGATTCTTCAGGGCCTATACATCATAGTCTTTTTTTTATGGCATAAATTAGTCCCCCCCGCCAAGACCTTTTTCTGAATCTATTAAAATAATTATGCAGTTTGAAATTTTTAAAAATATGACTATTTTTCCTAATGTTTCAATTAATTCAATTACAGTGAATGGTTTATCAAAAAAACTGCAAAAATTCTTTGTCCAAGATTTAATTTACATTTGAAAATTATTCATGAATAATACTGGTCTACAGCTCTTTTATTTGTTGTATCCTAACCCAGCTTAGTCGGCAATAAACACTTATTAAGCACTCATATTTCGGTTGCCTATCATTATTGATGTCTTTCATATAGTTACTGTTTTTATGAATTGTTCTTTGAGCCACCCATTATTTAGAATTTCATTAATAAATCTCCATTTAGGTTTACATCTTTTTCCTTTGGTCTCCAAACTGATTACTATTTTTATTTCATTACAGTCCACAATGGATGTTTAAAGTTACTGTATTTTTACATTTATTTGTAATTTGTGCCCAAATACAAGGTCTATTTTTATAAAACTGCCATGTGGTGCCAAGAAATAGGTATATTCTTTAGTGGTCCCATTCATAGGTCACTATAAGCTTTTAGCTCTAAATTCTTAAATAGTTTATTCTGTTCTTTCCCTTTGTATATTTTACTGTTCATTTGTTCAGCTTTGAGAGAGTCCCTTAAGAATATAGGTTAATATTAGCCAGTCTATATTCCTAACCTTCTCTTAGACAACAGAGCTATGGACACCCAAAGAGGTAAAATGACTAGAAGGACACACTTATTTCTGCCTTTCTTGTCTTTTCATCTTAATAGAAAGTGAAGTTAATCAATAATTCTCTTTTTCTTCTTGGTAACATAAAGGCTATTGTTAAAGGAATTTTGGATCAATTGCCCTCTTATTCTGAATTTTTAATTGCTAAATTCTGAGAACAGGTAAACTAAGTTCTTCTAGAATAAATTATAAGTTGTCTAAAGAGTTAAAAATAAGTAGTAATAAATCACCTCAAGAGTTTAAAATGCATCAGTCACCATTCAATTGTTTGTTGTTTTTTCTAGAATTTTCAGTATTCATTTTCTGGAAATCATTTGGAAATACATAAAGGCATAAGATTAAAATATTCTTTAAATGCTCATATCTTAGAAAAAACAGATTTTTGAGTAAAGACACTACATTTTAATACTTCACAAAGAATAAGAGAACATCAGAATTTAAGGAAGGCGATCAAGAATGAGAGAAACACTTTACAAATTTACAGATAAAGAACAGAAATGGGAGAAATCACAGTTGAAAAGACAATGTTTAAATGAGGCTGCTGTTATTCATGAGTGTTTTTTAAAAATCCGAACAAAACAAAGCAAATAAAATTAACCAATGAGTTTCCTTTTCATTTTTAAAAGTTTAGACAAAGAAAAAATACCTTGGAATGTTGCTCCTTTAACTTCATTATAATACCTGGGTCATCCTTTTTGCTGGCCATTAACAACCTAAACATTTGCTCTCGGTACTTGCTCATTATGAGTTCTAAAGCAGACTGGTGTTCCTCAAGCGATGTGCGTAATTCTGTTAAAAATCAAAATGTATTTCATTCAAATTTTGGAATTAAAAAAAAAATCAAAGTCCTTTCATTACAAAAAAACAAATAATTTCCTAAAAAGCAAGATGTCTTTTTTTAAAAAAGAAAACTTGATAAAAATATAAATCTACCAAAAAAAAAGATTACTCATGAATTAATGATTTTACTATAGGAAAAGAAGGTAGAGATGGCTGAAGGATCTACCTGATGGTTCTGTCCTCTCCTTGCAGTAAAGTAACTTACTACTACTAATAAGCACAGTGTTTTTAATGGATAGTATTAAGGGACCTTAAAGATAGTTGAATAGCTGAAGTAGCAGATATATGACTGTCAACAGAGAGTAGTTTAACAACATCACCAGAAGACAGCAGCGCTCCTGTAGTGTCAGAGGCATGACTTGCTCTTTTTGGCATGTGCCTTAGTCACAAAAACTTCCCTTCATGTATAACCCATGTATGATTCCCTATGTAGGTCTGAACTTCTCAGTAAAGGTGTGTGATGTGGGAGAATGATCATCCATTAGGGCCAACAAATAGCTATCCCTATTATTTCCTACTAGTATATAATCTTCTTGGCTTGAAATTCAAGTTTTGTGGCTTGTGCAAATACTTACAGTCTTATCCTTCATTGCTTCCCAATCTTGTTTCACAGAACTCCCCTCCATTTTCTCTATTTCCTACCCAACCGAACTATCTGAAGTCTCCATACTCATTTACCTTACAGATAAGAAAGCTTAAATGAATACAGTCTGTTTTACAATATTTAAAGGATTATAATATACTAGAAGTAGCTTTATTTTTTCTAGGTACAAATGGGCAGAATTAGTACCAATGAGTGGAAGATGAAGGGAAAAAGATTTGGCTCAATATAAAGGAAGATCTTAACAATTAGAGCCATTCAAAAATCGAATGGATTGACTCTGTACTTCTCACACTGAGAAGTTTTCAAGTTGAGTATGGATATCACCAACTGGGAACCTTGTAAATGGGATTTATTTAATGAAATCAAAATAGACATTAAATATATACAAATGACTATGCAAGTTAAAATCTGATCAATGGAGAAAAAAGGTTAAAGAGAATTGAGATATTAGTGATAGAGGTTACCTCTAACTAGGAGAAATCAGGGGAGGATTCATGGTAGGGATAACACCTAAGCTGGTTCAAGAAGGATTTGAAAATACTAAGATATGGAAGCAATTCATTAAAAACATGATTTAAGAAATTAGACAAATTACCTCTCATAATCTCTTTCAACTCAGATGATTCTCTAATAATTCTATAAAGCACCTGGTACTTGTTTATCTCTATGCCTTTACTTCTATAATTTTCTGTACCTGGAATGCCTAGCCCTATGGATCTCAGCTTTCAATTCCACTTCTCCTTTAAAGCATAGCTCAAATACCATTTATATTCCTTCTCCCAAGTCAGAAATGGTCTTTTCCTTCCTTGGATTACACAGAATGCTTTTTCTGTTCCTTTATGCCTCCCTACCACAAAGAAGGTTAATAACAACTGCCCAGAACAGCTGGGCCACACTTCATGGCTCTACTAGCAGTGCTCTGGGTATTAAAAGATTTAGAACTGCAAGGCACCTTGAAAATTATGTAGTCCAAAAACCCTTATTTTTTCATATGAAGAAACTAAGGAATTAATTGACTGATGTAAACGTAGTTCCTCTGACTCCCCAATTCAATACTTATGCTGCTTTTTATTCTTGACCTCTTAGATACCTGATATATTTTCCCCTATGTTTCTTTCAGCTCTATCATTTCCCTTAGATTTCTGTTACTGAACTCTATTATTTTCCTTCTTATCAGCCTTTCTGACTGATACTTTACTGGTCCTACATTCTTTTCTCACCCCTCCAGTGTAGGTGTTCCCCATGATTTTTCTCTATACATCACCTCTCCGTGATCTCATGGCTTCAAATATGATTTCTATGTACTAGTTGCCAAATCTGTATCTCCATCTTTAATATTTCCCCAGAGTTCCAGTTTGGAATTTTCAACTGGATGCTAGCATTTCCCACTTTGGTCTAAAATTTAGTCTAAAACCAAATTCATTATCTCTTTGTCCCCAAACACTACCCCTCTTCTGACTTCTCCTTTTTGCATCTGGCACAATCCTCCCAATCCTCCTTCAATCCACTATTGACCTCAAGAGTAACATCCTCAAACCTGTGCTTCAGCAATATCTCTTTGGCATGAAAGTGGAAGATAATCCAGAGTGTGGGAGTGATCTGAGGCAGAGAGACCAATTAGAGAGATTTCTTTAAAGGTCTAGAGAAGAGCTGATTAAGACCTAAACTAGCGTAGTGGCTATGTGAGTGGATGTAAATGATGTTGCGGAAGTAAATCAATGAATGGTTGTATGGTGAAGAAGAACAAGGAGTAAAGGATGACTTTGAGGTTGTGAACCTGAATGCCTGGGAAGATGGTGGTTCCCTTAATACAAATGGAGAATTAGGAAAGAGATGGGTTTTGGGAGAAAGATGAGTTCTGTTTTGGGTATGTTGAGTTTGAAATGCCTACAGTACATTCAGTTCAAAATGTTCAAGTAACACAGGATTGGAGTTCAAGAGAACTGGCTAGGGTTGGACAGGTAGATTTGGAAATCATCTGTAAGGAGAGGAAAACTGAACTCATGGGAAATACTAAGGTTACTAATAGAATGAGGAGAAGAGAAGGTTATAGGGTAAGAAATGGATAATACCTCAGCAAAGTAGAATGAGGAATGGCCAGTGTTACAGATAAAAGAGTGGTTGCCTTAAACTGTGACCTTGAAAATATGGTTTCAAGACAGTGTCTTGTGTTAAATCAAAAATAAAGTGGTTGCCATGGGAAAAATTCCCAAATATGAAATACCCAAGTCAGCTGGGTTTTATGGAGATTTTAATTAATGCAAATAAAGGAATTAAGGAAAAGGAGAGAAACAGAATGAGAGGGAATAGTAGGAAAAGCCTAGGCCAGCCTAGGCTTTAAGCCTTAAGAAAGACCAGTCAGTCTTTAATCACTCACCACAAGATCCTTCCAAGCAAAACTCTAGGTCTAGTGTTCAGAGAGACCCTCCAGTTTAGCTTAGGAAGCTCCACTTTAGCTTCCAAGGCTGTATTTTTCTTCAGAGGCCTTCTGGCCTCCTTTGAAAGAGAATTTTCTCCTATCTCACCTCCCCTAAGTTTTCACATCTACCAATCACAGTAGACGTTTTCACAGGAGTGACCATTCTTAATTCACACCTTCTTTAGTTCTCAACTTCTCTGGGTAGACTAAAACTTCACACCTCTTTTGTTAAGCTTGTCCTCTGCAAGTTTGCAAGTTGCCTGACCTTTTAGTGATTAATTTGACCTTTTATAGGTACTTAGCACCTTTTTTGTATTAGATCTAAAAATAGACTTAGCTTAAGGGCTTTTGCCTCATGATAAATGAGTTAAATACTTTTTCATTGTTCAGTAAGGAGTTTACAATTTTATCTTTCCCTAAAGTATGCTTAAGTATGTGTGGAATAAGGTCAGAGTTCTCACATTCCTGATCAAGTACCTTCATTGTTTAAAATGGGGAATGGTCTTAACCAAATGTTCTAAGGTAGAGTCTGAGAATCTTTTAACATTCACAAGTCTGAGAAATTTTAAGATTCACAATCCCCCCTGATGATCATTGGGAGACTAGTCCCCCACCTTTGATCATTTAACATAATCATCCTGTAGTCCTAAATGCACTTCTAACTACACATGCATACAATATTCAATTTTCTAAGAGGAAATTACAGTAGTGATGGAGGAATAGAAAAGAAAGAAAGCAAAACCATTGTTTTGCTAGGCGCACTGGCAGAAAGCCAAATTAGGGGCAGTCCCTTTTGGCATAAATGTGTACATTTACAATAAATGTTCAATCAAATTTCAGTTCAATCAACCATATCCAAAGTTCATTCTTGATCTCTTGATGTAGTGTGGGTTTTCTGGCATCTTTCTGCAACAGTTCATTCTTTGGATATTCTCTGGATTTAGGAGTTAGCAAGCTTCTTCCTTGAAGGTCTTTTCTTGAACAAAAATCAAAATCTTGGATTTTAAATTAAAATACAATCTCAAACAAAAGTTCAAAAATCTTGGATTTTAAATTAAAATACAACCCCCCCGAAGTAGGTGTTAAAAAACATCCAGTTCAGCTCAGGATGCAAGCAATGTTGCATTATGGGGGTGTCTGAGTCAATTATTAAAAGAAGAGAAAAACAATTCAAAATAGGCCCTTTTATAGGTCCAATTTAAAGCAATTTCTATCCCATAAGTCTGTAGGACAGAATGCAGTAATATTTCACTTACCCATTTGCAGCCAAGACTACAGGAAGTTGCCATACTATAAGAAAGGAAAAGAGCTAGAATTCTATTTTGATAGGAAAGTGTCATTCCCTCATATGATTTTTGTCATTCTCAGGGATATAGGGAGCCAGCATAATAGTCAAATTTTGTACTTGTATGAGTACTTCGCAAAGAGTGTAGATACAAGGAAGTCCTATGACTTAACACATGTCAAACGTTGCAACCTCGAGTCTCACATTAGTATTTCCTGTGTGCTCTTTTTGGCACTTTTCAGGTTAAGTCTGTGCTCCTTGTTTTTTATCCCTTTTTCTGGAATCATACATAAACATTAATCACAGTTCCATTACATTTTATCAATAAATGGCAGGTTCCCATAGTTTAAAGCTTTTGGGTATGCATTGATATTATAGGAAGAATATATATATATATATATATTTTTAAACCCTTACCTTCCGTCTTGGAGTCAATACTGTGTATTGGCTCCAAGGCAGAAGAGTGGTAAGGGCTAGGCAATGGGGGTCAAGTGACTTGCCCAGGGTCACACAACTGGGAAGTGTCTGAGGCCAGATTTGAACCTAGGACCTCCCGTCTCTAGGCCTGGCTCTCAATCCACTAAGCCACCCAGCTTCCCCCTAAGAATATATATATTAAACTTCTATTACTGCAGAAAAAATAATATTAATTGTATGTACCTTTAGTACAAGAACTGAAAAAAAAAGAAAAAATCAATTATTCTAATCAAAATAAAAAATAAGGAAAATCAGTAATTCAATGTGTCTTTGAAAAACAGCATCCACTTGTCAATGGATTATTATCTCCAATGCATATGATAGGGTACAGTCAATCAATCTCAACAGAAGATGCTTTCTTCACATGTGAGCAAAGAATCCAAGAGTCCTTCTCTCCAACCTTTATAGATGTTGGAATAGTTAACAATATTTGGAATGGTCCTTCCCAGGAAGGCTGAGTTGCTCCAGTATGCTTGAAATTCTTAATATACACTTTGTCTCCTGGGTTCAGGTCATGAAGAGAAAAGTCTAGTGGTCCGGCTTGTACTGCAGCTCCGGATTCATGAAGTTCATGTAGTTTGTGCTGTTACTCCTGTATATAGGAAGCAATAGTAGTATCTCCTCCTAATAGTGATGTATATGCAGGGGAAAAAGGTTTAGCCTGTATAGGCGGATGTCCAAAAAGCATCTCAAATGGTGAGATGTGTAGGTTTCCTCTAGGCCTGCTTCTGAGATAAAATAGGGCCAGAGGGAGAATTTCAGGCCATTTTTAATGGGTCTCAGTGCATAATTTTCCAATCATAGTTTTAAGTTCTTTGTTCATCCTTTCAACTTGGCCTGAGCTCTGGGGATGATATGGAACAAGCAAGAATATATCTGGTTTAGGACAGAATCAGTAAAATGACTTCCTCTATCTGAATCAATACATGCTGGTAGTCCAAAGCTAGGAATAATTTCTTTTAAAAGTATCTTAGCAACAAAATCTGCTGTGGCTCAGGTCGCAGGAAATGCTTCCAGCCATCTGGTCTGTTGATATACAATGACCAGACAAAATTTATAACGTCCAACCTTTGGCATTGTTATGAAATCTATCTGTAGATGTTCAAAAGGTGTGTAAGCCAGAGGACATCCACCAAAGGCTTTGCCACAAAATGCATGCTGGTTATATGCTTGACATGTAGAGCAGGCTGAACACACTTAAGAGGCTATAGTAGTTATACCAGGGGCTATCCATACTCTCTTAACAGAGTCCACGATGCCATGTGTGCCAAAGTAACCATTTTTATGAATAGATTGGCAAATTTGATGATAGAAACTTCTAGGGAGCAGGGGTTTTCCTTCAGACTACATCCATACTCCATTAATCTGTTTTGCTTTGAATTTTTGTTTCCATTTTTCCATCATCATCATCATCATCATTATCATCAGTGGTTATTAATGTTAAAAATTAATTCAGGTCCTTCTATGGCTGATCGTTTTGCAGCAGCAACTGCTCAATCATTTCCTCTAGAGACAGGGTCAGTGCCACCTGTATGGGCAGAGCAATGAACTACAGCTAGGGCTTCAGGCAGCTGGAGAGCAGAAAGAACTTCATTAATAATTTCTGCATTAGCTATAGATTTTCCAGCTGAGGTTAAAAATCCTCTCTGGAGCCATAGTATCCTGACTGACAAATGCCAAAAGCATATCTAGAATCCATATAAATTGTTGCCTTTTTATCCTTGGCAATTATCAAGCATGCTTCAGAGCTATGAGTTCTGCTCCTTGAGCACTAATGTTAGAGGGTAATGAAGCTGCAGTGTAGCGTATGCCATCCCTCATAAAAGAGGAACCATCAGTAAATAAGATCAGATCTGGATTGTCTAAGGGAGTGTCCAAGAGATTATCTCAAGGCCTTTCTGCCATGGACACTAATGTTTCACAATTGTGTAATGGTTCTCCTGAAGTAGGTAAATCTGGAAGCAAGGTGGCAGGGTTAAGAGTAGTACAACGTTTCAAGGTAATGTTTTCACTATTTAACAAGGTTATTTCATACCTTGTAATTCTCTGATCTGAGAATGCCTGTGTTCTATGCTTTAGTAACAATGCTTCTACCTCATGTGGGAACATAATTGTTAATGGGCATCCCAAAACTAGATCAACAGTTTTTGTCACTAGTAAGGCTGTAGCAGCTACTCCTCTAAGACATGGAGGTGCTCCTGCTGCTCCTGGGTCCAGTTGGGCAGAATAGTAAGCAATTGGGTGCTGAGAAGGTCCCAAAGTCCGATTTAAAACACCAGAAGCTACTCCTCTTCGCTCATGCACATACAAAGTAAATGGCTTGTTGTAATCTGGGATGCCTAGAGCAGGGGCAGACATGATAGACTTTTTTAGCTCTGATAGAGCTGACACTAAGTGTTCAGGCTCTAGTTTGAGGGGTTCAGGAACCGAATCCTTTGTTAGTGTTATAAGGGCTTTAGTTATTTCCCCATAGCAAGGAATCCATTGTCTGCAAAACCTTGTTGCTCCTAAAATTGCTCTCAACTGTTTCTTAGTAGTAGAAGCACTTAAATTTTGAATATTCTCAATTCTTTTTTTCCTCAATTCACAAGTCTGAGAAATTTTAAGATTCACACCAGACAGCTAGGAAGGGGAAAATCCAGGAAGGAAAGAAAGACTATCCAGGAGAGAAGGTGGTCAATAGTGTTGAATGTTGTAGAGGTCAAGGATGAGAATTGAGAAAAGGCCATTAGATCTGGCAATTACAAGTTAACTATACATTTTGGAGAGAACAATTTCAGATGATTGATGGAGTCAGAAGTCAAACTATAAGAAACTGAAAAGTGAAAATGTTTGAACAAGTTTTGGTATATGAATGTATTGGAATACTTTTATGTTGTAGAAAATGATAAAAGAGACAGTTTCAGAAAAACCTGGGAAGACCCATGTGAAACGATGCAAATGAAGTTACCAGAACCAGGAAGAAAATTTACACAGAAACTAAAAACTTGTAAAGTTAATTGACCATGAAAGGCTTAGTGATTCTGATCAATATGATCAGGCATGACAATTTCAAAGGTCTCATGATGAAAAAATATTTTCCACCTCTAGATAGAGATATGATAGACTCAGAGTGCAGTCTGAAACATTTCTTTCTTTCTTTTTTCTTTTGGAAATGTTTTATATGACTTCATATGTATGAAATGGGTATTATAATTCTTGTATTCTCAAGCTGGGGAGGTGGAGGGAATGGAGAAAAATAGTAAGAGGAGAGAAAGTAGATGTACATTTAAAAGTGACAAAAATATGACATTTAACATACTAAAACTCATTTCTTAATAAGTAAATAATTGCAAAATAAGTATAATTAGCGATGTTAGTATTTGCTTATAATAAATCACTATAGATTTTAAATCAGAAAATAATTCAGTCTCATAGTTACTAAAGAGGTTTTACTCTTGATTTACCATAATTAGAAGCACTTTAACTTACCTTTATTTTCTTGCTGCAATTCTCTGATTTGCCTGTTTTCTTGCTGAATTCCCATAACTAATGTAGATCGTGGTCGGTGTCTTGCAACCTCATTAAGTTCTTGAATTTCTTCTTGATACTAATTTGTAAAGATTGAAGAAGGAAAATAATTTCATAAAAGAAACTCATTCATTTTACTTAAAAAAATTGGAACCTATTTTTGGTGCCAGTTACTATTTCTTACAAATCAATAAACTAATTTTCTTTCTAAATGATCCTTTTTTGGAGAATTGAGATCAGTGAAAGAAGAAGTCACAAGCTGTGATTTTTTTGGTATAAGGGAGTTCCTGGTAGAATTTCCCTTCTCTCCAGAAATGTAGTTTATCAATTCATCCATAACTCATAGAGTTGGTTGGTGCATTGAGAGGTTAATTTGCCTTTGCTTTGCCATTTGCTTTTGCCCTTGCTTATGAATTTAGTATATGTTGAAGGTAGGACTAGACAGAACTCAGATCTTTCAGAGTTTATCCCATCTTCTATCCACTATGTCATTGCCTCTATGTGAATATTCCTATAATACACATAAATGGAAAAAAATATTCCTGGTTCTCTTCTTTTTATTAATTTGAAAACAATCAGCTATTTTTACAATTTATTTCACTGAACTATTTATAGTACAGAACTTACTTATACCAATAGCTAGTATTAAGTTGAGTAGGTAGAAAGAAGTAATGAGAGTTTCAGGTAATTATAGCAACAAAACTAATTCCAGTTTGTTAGAAGCTGTATTAACATGCACCTTTATTTATTCTTGAAAAGATAAGCTATAAATTCTAAAAATTAAGCTGTATTTTATTACCAACTTACCTGAATAAAACAGAGTGGTATTCTTGAAGAAAATATTCCCTATAGTCTTGAAATGAAAACTTTTGACTTATCCCAAAACATATTGGGAATTGTAGTCAACTATTTGTATATTTTGTAGCTTTTTTTTATCAGTTAAGACATTAGTCTATTACTGCTGTGAAAAATTCCTCTTCATTACTAGGAAGAAAGGAACAATTTCCAAGCCTAATGATTCCAACTCTCCAGTAATAGCTCCTGGAATTTTGATTTGGGATTTTGCTGTTGTTTAGCAGTATGTAATTTGACCTTACGTGACATTAAAATGTAAAAATCTCAATGCTGGAAGCCCGAGCTTTTGCAAAATGAGCATTTCTTTCTTGAAAAATTTTACAACTAAGGAACTGAGTCAAATTTATAAAAATAAGAGTCATTTCTCAAATGATAGTCAAAGGATACAAACAGATAGTTTTTGGGGGAAGAATTCAAAGCTATAAATAATCTTATGGAAAAATGTTCTACAACACTAATAATTAAGAGAAATGCCATCTAGAACTCAAAAAGTGCCTCACACCCATCAGATTAGCTAAGAAGATAGAAAAGGAAATTAATAATTGCTGGAAAATAGGTACATTATTAATTTGAACTATGTTTAAAGGGGTATGAACTGTGAATATCCTTTGATGTTGCACCTGGCACAACCCTCCCAACCCTCCTTCAATCCACTGCTGAGTTTGAGAGTGACAGCCTCAGACCTGTGTTTCAATAACATCCCTTTGGCAGGAAGATAAGCTGGAGTATGGAAGTGACTTGAGGCAGAGAGACCAATTAGGAGGCTTCTTTAATGGTTGAGAGAAGAGCTGATAAAGTCCTAAACTAGGGTAATTGCTATGTGAGTAGATAGAAGTAAATCAATGCATGGGTGGTGAAGAAGAATGAGGTATAAAGGATGACTTTGAGGATGTGAACCTGAGTGCTACTACTAGTTCTTTACCCCAAAGAGATCAAAGAATAAGGAAAAGGAACCATATGTACAATAATATTAAAACCATTCTTTTTGGGGTAGCAAAGAACTGGAAACTTAGGGGGTGCTCATCAACTAGGGAATGGCTGAACAAATTAGGGTATATGGATGTGATGAAAATATTGTGCTGTAAGAAACAAAAAGAATAGTTTCAGAGAATCTGGTATAAATTGTATGAAAATTGTATTGTAAAGCAAGAAGAACCAGGGAAAATTTTATATAGAAACAACAAAAATGTGAAGATAATCAACTATGAAAGACAACAACTGTGATCAGTGCAATGATTCAAAATTCTAGAGAAGTCATGATGAGAACTTCTATCCTCTCTGGATAGAAAACTGAAGGACAAGTGCAGACTAAAGCACATTTTTTTATCTTTTAATTTTTTTTCTTGTTTTATTCCTTCCCATTCCCCCAAACATGGTTAATGTGGAAATGTTTTGAATTACTTCATACACTTAATACAGTATATTTTTTTGCCTTCTCAATAGGTGAGGGAAGGGTGAAGAGAAGAGAATATAAACCCAAAAATAAAAATAAAATTTACAAGTGTAAAAAAAAAATTTATAACAGTAATTCTGTGAATTTAATTTAGTTAAAATTAAAAATACTCAAAGTACATTAAGTAGAATTCTGGGGCTCTTAAAGAAAAGTAATAAGAAGGTATTGCCCTACATTTTAGAATTTCAGGTGTGAGAAGCCAGATAGGCCAGGAATTTAACAATAATATAAACCATCCCACTATTAAGCCTATCCCCAAGCTTTAATGGAGCTTCTTCCCCTCTCACACTGCCAGACAGATGGACAGTGAAGAGTGTTAATATGGGGATGATATGTCTCTGGTACCTGAGCCTGGAATTCCCTTGCTTTTTCCCAATTATACATGGTTTTCAGATTCTATAAAGCTAGGTGGTTTTAAACACATTTTTATGGATTGGCCTGGAAATAGAACTATATAGTTCCATGGGAAAATATATTCTTCATAACTTAATGAACCTGTTCTAAGAACACTATTTCTTATCTATATGGGAACACAGAGAAGGTGCAGATCTTCTCCAAGGACAAAAGAATAATTATTAGCAAATGTATTAGAACACTATGACCTAGGATATGTACCCAGAATACTTGAATAAACTTTCTATACCTCGAATTATTAGGTATAAACATCCTATTTAAATTGCATCTAGGGTTAATGCCAATATTTCTTTCTTTTTTAAACATTTAACTTTTGTCTTAGAATTGATGCTAAATATTGGTTCTAAGGCAGAAAAGTGGGAAGGGCAAGGCAATAAGGGTTAAGTGACACAGCAGAGCCAAATTTGAATCAAGGATATCCCATCTCAAGGCCTTGCTCTCTATCCACTTACCTGCCCCTAATACCAATGCTTCTTTTTTAAAAAATTATTAATTTTATCCCCCCCCATATTGTTCATTTTTATGTGAGTAATCTTATAAAATCAAAACCCCCAAATATCAACCCAAATAAATTTAAGGGGAAAATTTGCATGCTTTGATCTGCATTCTGACTCCAATAGTTCCTTCTCTGAAGGTGGATAGCATTCTTTGCCCCAAGTTCTTTTGAATTGTTCTAGATTTTTCGGTATTGTTTTGTTTTGTTGAGAGTAGCAAAGTCTATCCTATTTGATCATTCCATGATATTGCTGCTACTGAGTGCAATATTTTCCTGGTTCTGCTTACTTCACTGCATCAGTTCATGTAGGTCTTTCCAGTTCTTCTGAAATAATTTTGTTCATCATTTCTTACAGCACAATAGTATTCCATCATCATCGTATAGCACAATTTGTTCATCTATTCCCTAACTGATAGCCCTTCAATTTCCAATTCTTTGCCACCACAAAAAGTGCAGCTATATATATATATATATATATATATGCATGCACACACACACATACATACATATCTTTCCTGCCCCCTCCCCTTAATCTCTTTGGAATACAGACCTAGTAGTGATATTACTGAATCAAAGGGTATGCATTGTTTTATAGCCCTTAATACCAATTCTCCTTAAGAACCTATGTCCTAGGGGGCAGTTGGGTGGCTCAGCCCAGAGATAGAAGGTCCTGGGTTCAAATTTGGCTCAGATACTTCCTAGGTGTGTGACCCTGGACAAGTCACTTAACCCCCATTACCTAGCCCTTACTGCTCTTCTGCCTTGGAACCAAAACATAATATTGAGTCTAAGGTGGAAGGTAAGGATTAAAAAAACAACAACAAAAAAACCCCCTATGTCCTAGAGTGGTGTCACAATGAAAAAATGATCATAGTACTTCTTATAACAGTGTATTTTTATTGACTTCAGAAGTGCATTGCTATTGCTTTAATATGCAAAACTATTATTAAAAAGAATTATTTGGTCACCCTAAGTTATGAGCAATATCAATCTCTCACACTTTAATTCTGAATTGGAATATTTTTTGTTAAACAGTTTTATCTTTAGCTTCCCCTTGAAAACCCATTTGATTCTAAACTGAGGATACAGTTTCTCCCCCCGGCTAGGAGCTAGGTTGAGATCTCACTTCTTTTGTTTGGCTCTTAGGATAACAGGATTAGAGGCAGGGCCAAGTCAACAACTACTTGACCCACTAGAAAGATCAAATCAATAAGCTGGAGCCACCATGGCCTAGGCCAGTGATGAGGAACCTTTTAGAGATGGAGTGCTACCTCTCCCCCCCACCATGTGCCATGCCCCCTCCACCCCCCAACCCTCCACACAGGGGGAGGAGAAAGCACTCCCATTGGGCTGCTAGGCAGAGGAGTGGGTGATGTGAAAAAAATGCCATCAGGCACAGTGGAAAGGGGGCAGGTCAGCCTGAATCCCCCTGCCTTTCTAGTAATGAACTGGGGAGAGCAGCCCCATGCCCACAGAGAATGCTCTGCATGCCATCTTTGGCACCTGTGCCATAGGTTTGTTATCACTGGCCTAGGCAGCCATGTTGGTCAGTCAATGCAGAATGTGTTATCTTCTGGGTCTCAACAAGGACATTACCCTTCCTATGATGAAGTAATGAGGGAGAAGCTGGGGGATCTCTAAGTCTACCACCTCTACTTACCAATCAGAGATGTCTTGAGAGGTCCAAGGCAGGGACTGGATGATGAGGGCCCAAGGTGTATATATAAGATTGACACCAGAGCATTCACTTAGGGCTCTCTCCCCTTCTCCTTCACTCCTTCTCCTTTCTCTTTCCTTTTCACAGTCTCCCCACCTCCCCCCACTCATATTCCCTGGCATCCATTTGGATTATGGAGGCAATAAATTGGCTAGTTTACATATGATTAATAAATTAACTTAAAAATGAAGATATGCGATCTCTCTCTAATTCAGTTGTTATAGGGTGCTAGCTGGGACAAAATGTACCTCTTCAAATTATAAAAGCATATAGATTATAATAAAGAGGCAACATATGGAGGGGATTTGGGAAAATTGGGACACTCATACACTGTTGGGGGAGTTGTTGTCTGATCCAAGTGTTCTGGAGAACAATTTGGGACTATGTCCAATGAGCAACCATGACTAGGTCTATAACCCAAAGGAAAAAAAAAAGGAAAAAGGACAAAAACATAGCAGCTCTTTTTGTGGTAGTAAAGAAATGGAAATTGAGTTGTTGTCCATCAACTGGGTAATGGCTGAACAAATTGTGGTACATCATTATGATGGAATACTATTGTGCTGTAAGAAATGATGAGCATAATGATTTCAGAAATATCTTGAAAATCCTATATGAAATAATTCAAAGGAAAGTGAGCAGAACAAGAACAATGTACCCAGTGAAAACAATATTTTTTGAAGAATAACTGAATGACTCATTCACAGCAATGTGATGGTACAAGACAATCCCAAAGACTTGTGATGAAAAATGCCATCTGCCTTAAGAGAAAGAAATTATGGAGTCTGAATGAAGACTGAAACATACTATATTTCACTCTTTCTTTTCTTATTTAAGATTTCTTCCACAAAATGACTAATATGGAAAAATGTCATATGATTGCACAATACAAAATCTGTATCAAATTGTTTACCATCTCTGGGAAGGGGGAAGGTTAGAAGGAAAGGATGGAAGATGGGAAAGAATGAGAGAATTGAGAACTCAAAATTTAAAAAAAAGGTTTAAAATTTTTTTTACATATAATTGGGGAAAAAGAAAATATTATTTAAAAAAAAGGAGACAACACAGTAGGATGTCCAGTAGAAAGAGCTCTGGAGGTAGAGGATATCAGTTCACATACTGCACCTGAAGCTGACTTCCTGTATAAACTTGGGGAGAAGTCATTTAATCTTCCTACATTTCAGTTTCCTCTTCTGTAAAATGAGGGGCTTGCACAATATGGCTTTGCAGGTCACTTCCAGCTTTAGCTATATGAGTCTATGAACTTAATTTGGCAGAAAAGAGTCTGAAACTGAAGTAAGTAAATGAGATTCTGTACCCAAATATATTAAAATTGAACACGAACATTAAATGCAATAAGCTACATATGTCAATGTCTAAAGTTAATATCTTAATATAAAATGTCAAATTACTTTTAAGATCTAGGATTTTTATATTTTAAAATAGTTTTATTGTGTTAAGAATGTAAAAACCATTCTTAGTTCATAGACCCCAGATCTGGCCCTCCAGCAGTAGTTTACCCACTCCTTCATCTAGAGAATTAGAGATGCAAATAGATACTAACTAAACACCAATGTAGTTCAAGTTATATCTAAGATAAATGTTTTCTTTTATAATAAAATAAAAAACATACACACCTGTTTCATTGCTTCCACTCGCTTGTTGAGAGCCGTAGTTTGTTCAATCAGAGATTCTGCTGCATTGTCATGGTCTCTTAATCGTTCAACAAGTGCTTTAGCATCTGCAAGAGCTTTTTCAATTGTGCAGCTCATTTCTAAAGGATTGAGAATAACAGTAAGTAACCTACATGAACTGATGTGGAGTGAAATGAGCAGAACCAGAACATTATACACAGTAACTGAAACACTGTGGGATGATCAAATGTAATAGACTTTGTTACTAATAGCAATGCAGTGATCCAAGACAATCCTGAGGGATTTATGAGAAAGAACACTATCCACAGTTAGAGAAAGAACTATGGGAATAGAAACTCAGAAGAAAAACATATTGTTTATCACTTGTATAGGGTATAGGATTTGGGGTTTTGGTTTTAAAAGATTATTACAAAAATGAATAACATAGAAATAGATATTGAGTGATAATACATGTATAAACCAGTGGAATTGCTTGTCACCTCTGGGAGAGAAAGTGAAGAGGGGAGGGAGACAACATGAATCATGTAACCATGGGAAAAATATCTAAAAAAAACCCAAACACCTTAAAAAAAATGAAATAAGTGCTTCATTAAAAAAAAAGAATAGTAAGTACAATTATGCTCATTTTGTAGGTGCTATGCTACCCTTGTATATAGTGACATCAAGTTTATTTCCATTTTTTAAATTGGCATTTAGTCATGTGCCATAATAATAACCACCTATTGTAGCATGTTTCATTCTATAGAAATAAAAGCATTTGATACACATGAAAAAAGGCACATGGCATGTAGTATCTCTATTATTCTATTTTAACAATGTTTTTAGTTTTCCTCTACAAATAATTAAAAAAAAAACACTACCCAGGGTTTATAAAATGGAGGACTAATAAAATACATGCAGTAATAATATCTGGGACCAAAATATGACCATTGAGTTACTAAAACAACATATAGTAGTACTTCTAACTGCAGATTATTCCCATCATCCACCTTCTCTGTTGATGCTTGTCCAAAAGAAACCTGTAAGAAAAAGCCAGGATATTCAGCCAACTGGGATTAATGTATATACCAGTGATGGTGAACCTTTTCAGGATAGAGGGCCTGGCCCCATCCCCATCCCACCCCCACAAGACCATGTACCATGTTCCTTCCTTATCCCACACAGGGAAGGGAGAAAGTGCTCTCATTGGGCTACTGGGCAGAGGGGCAGGTGATATGAAAAAATGTCATCAGATGTGGTAGAGAGGGAGAGGGGAACAGCTCCACCCAAGTCCCTTTGCTTTTCTAGAAAGGAGGTTGGGGGTGGGGGATGAGGAGGTAGGGTGGTCATGTGCCCACAGAGAGTACTCTATGCCCCACAGGTTCACTATCATTGGTATACACTTTATCTAATTTCATTAGGTCTTTAAGATCATACTATCATTCTTTTACTCTGCTCTGATTTAAATATCATATTCTCCATAGCAATTTTTTACTTCATGCTTTCTCTATTCAAAACTTCCATACTGACTTCTCCACTCTTCCTCAGCAAAGGTCCAGAAGTAATCATTTGTCAGCCTCCTTCCTCTCTTAACTCAAAATTCCTCTGTACCATCACCTGATCCTTCCTCCTTGACTTCCACCTCTGACAGTTGTCCTTTATTTTTGTCAAGGCTAACCTGTGCCCCTGTGTTGTACCCCCATTGTTTTCACTGGTTGTTTGCTCGTTGGACTTGTCATCTTCAGAGATATCAGGGCAGGAAATGTACAGAGCTATCCTACATTAATGCTCTTTAATGAAAAAAAGGCAAGAGCAAAACCTGGGGGAAGATAGAGGACCTATGGCTTGGCAGAGGATCACAGGACAGTCAAAGTGGAGGTGGGGAGAGCCAGATTTTATATAACAGAGTAGTAGGAAGAACTACAGCAAACTCCCTCAAAAAACAAAGAAAAACCTCCTTCCAACAAATTTAGAAAACACATCAAATTGAATCCTAATCATGAAAATGAAGAGTCATAGTAATGACCCTGGCAGAATACCTTGGTATGCCCACAGGAAGTTCAGGGCTCTGACCAGGCAGCTGACAGGGAGGCGGTTGGAAGAAAGGAAGAGAGCAGGATGAGAGTAACTACCTTCAGCCTCCACACCTTCACTTCCACCTTCAATTTCTGCTGGCAGCTGGGGAAGATCTGACCTCAGGGAACTAATACAATTGGTCTTGGTCGGCTCCAATAGTCTAATCCAGTTAATCAGCAGAGCAGAGAAGAAACCCTTTCAGGGCAGAAAAGCTCAAACTCACTGATTCAGCAAATAAACAGAGGAGTAATAAATACAGCAATAAGGAGGGGGGGAAAAGGGGAAAAAAAACATGAATAAACAATATAAAAAGAAAAAAGATATTACAATCGACAGCTTCTATTCAGTTAATGAACAAAGAACAAATGGAAGAGAAGAGGACCAAGGAACACCAAGCAAAAACTCAGGAAGTACAGCAAATTGGACTCAGGCTTTAGAAGAACTCAAAACAAAAGTCAAAAAACAATTAAGAGAGACTGAAGGCAATTGGGAAAAGAACTTAAAAAGCAAAAAAGGTCATCTGGAAACAGAGGCACATGAACTAAAACAAGAAAACAGTGTCAGAAAAGCCAGAACTGATTAGCTTGAAAGTGAGGCAAAGAAAGTGAAAGATGACCTAAGAAGAAAATAGATCAAAAGGAAAAGTAGGATAATAAAAAAGTCAGGGATAAAATTTAGTCCTTAAAAATTATATTCAAACAACTAGAAGCAAATAAATTCACAAGGCAACAAGAGTCTATAAAAACAAAATCAAAAGAATGAAAAAAATTGAGGAAAATATGAAACACCTCATTGATAAAATTATAGACCTGGAAGATAGATCCAGGAGAGGCAAATTAAGAATTATTGGACTACTGGAAAATCATGACAAAAGAAAAAGCCTGGACATCATTCTACATGAAAGTGTCCAAGAAAACTTCCCTGATATTCTTGAACAAGAGGATAAAGTAGAGATGGAAAGAATCCACAGATCACCTCCTGCATTAAATCCCCAATTGACAATGCCCAGGAATGTTATAGCCAAATTCAGGAACTACCAGACCAAGGAAAAGATACTACAACACCCAGGAATGTTATAGCCAAATTCAAGAACTACCAGAACTACCAAACCAAGGAAAGGATATTACAAGCTGCTAAGAAGAAACCATTCAGATATCATGGAACCACAGTTAGTATAACACAGGACCTGGCTGCATCACACTGAAGAACCAGAAATCATGGAATATGATATTCTGGAAAGCAAGGGAACTGGCTCTATAACCAAGAATCAACTACATATCAAAATTGACTATATTCTTATAGGGGAAGGTATGGTCATTTAATAAAATAGATTTCCAAACATTCCTGAAGAAAAGACCAGACTTAAACAGAAAATTTGATGTCCAAATACAGAACTCAAGAGAATCACCAAAAGGCAGTTAAGGGGAAAAAAAATTTTTAAGGGACCCAATAAGTTCAAATGATTTGTATTCCCATATGAAAAGATGATATTGGTAACTCTTAAAATTGTTATTATCATCAGGATAGCTAGAAGAAGTATACTTAGATGGTACAGTGACAAACTGTATAGGATGATATATCCAAAAAAATTGGAGTAAAAAAGAGGATAATACTAAGAGAAATGGGAAAAGAGAAAAAAATGGGATAAATATATATTTTATAAAGAAGCACATGTAGGGGTGGGTGAGAAGACCAATACAATGGAAGGGTGGAAGAGGTAGGCAATAGGTAATACTTAAATCTTAAGCTCATTGAAATTTACTCAGAGAGGGAAAAACAATCAGATCCATTGGGGCAGAGAATTGTATCGTGCCCTATTGAGAAGTAGAAGGCTGGTGGGGAGGGGAGCAATAAAAGGGAGAGGATAGGGGGGTCATTCAAAAGACTCTGTAGTAAGAGAGGAATAATAAGAGGGAGAGGGTGGGAAGGAAAGTAAAATAAGGGTGGGGAAAGGGGGGGAGGGCTGACTAAAAGTGAAAAGTTAGAGGGAAAGGGGTAAGAGGGATAAGAGAAAAGGCAGAATCAAAGGAGGAAGTCATAATGGAGGGGAATTCACAGATAGTAATCATAATTGTGAATGGGATGAACTCAACAATAAAAAGGAAGTTGATAGCAGAATGGATGAAAAACTAGAATCCTACCATATGTTGTCTATAAGAAACACACTTGAGGCAGATAGACCTAGCTACACAGGGTAAAGGTAAAAGGGTAGAGCAGAATTTACTGGGCTGCAACTGAGACAAAGAAGGCAGTAGCAATTATGATCTCAGACAAAGCTAAAGCAAAAATAGATCTCAATAAAAGAGAAAAGGAAGGTAATTACATCTTGATGAAAGGCAATATAAATAATGAAGAAAAATCAGTACTTAACATATATGCACCAAGGTAAAGCATTCAGATTTCTAAAGGAGAAACTAAAGGAGCTTAAGGAGGAAATAGTAAAACCATACTAGTAGGGACCTCAACCTTCCCCTATCAGAACTAGATAAATTGAACCAAAAAATAAATAAGAAAGAAGGGAAGTAAATGAAATGTTAGAAAAATGAGAGCTAATAGATATCTAGAGAAAAATAAATAGGAATAAGAAGGAATATAACTTCTTTTCAGCAGTACAAGGCACATATACAAAGACTGAGTATGTTCTAGGTCATAAAAACATTGCAAACAAATATAGGAAAGCAAAAATAATAAATGCCATTTTTTCAGACCACAAAGCAATAAAAATAATAATTAACAAGGGCTTATGGAAAGGCAGATTTAAAGTTAATTGAAAACTAAATAATCAAATTCTTCAAAACTGGTGGGTAAAAGAACAAATCAAAGAAACAATTACTGATTTCATTGAAGAGAATTACAAACAAGTAAACAATATCAAAATCTATGGGATGCAGCCAAAGCAGCACTCGGGAAAATTTATATCCCTGAGTGCATATATCAACAAATCAGAGAAGGAAGAGAGGTCAATTAATTGAGCATACAACTTAAAGAACTAAAAAGGGAACAAATTTTAAATCCTCAGATAAAAACTAAATTGGAAATCCTAAACATCAAAGGAGAACTTAATAAAATTGAAAGTAAAGAATTATTGAACTAATAAATAAGAATAGGAGCTAGTACTTTAAATCTTTAGTGGTTCCTAACCTTTTTTGGAAGAAACCATAAACTCCTCAGATTATCATTTAAAGTCCTTTACAATCTTGTTATACAAACTGAACATACATTTTTAGATCTATTTCATATCAGTCCCTTTCATTCCAACAAATCTGGTCTTCTAGCTGTTTCCTCAATTCAGCATTCCATGTCCCATTTCTGCCTTTGCAAGATTAGGATATACTTTACTCACCTCAGTTTTTTAGAATTTTAGCTTTCTTCAAATCTCATCCCAAGTGCTACTTCCTTCTTGAAGCCCTTCTGTATTCAATCTCCTACCCCCCCCCCCCCCCAATTATCTATGCTCTATTTTCCACTCATTTATTTACTTATCTATATAAATGCTATATTCTGGCCCAGGTGACCCGACCCCACTCCCATAAGTAAGCCATTGAAGACAATTTCTTTGGTATTTCCTGAACCACGATGCCTGCCTTATATCTGGAAATAAATTTAAGGAAAGACAATATACAATTAAGTACTAAAAATTGTATTGTAAATGCCAACAAATAGTTGCAGACCAGAGAAATATAAAAATGAAGCTAGCTTGAATAGCCAGGAAGTCTTCACTGACAGCCTCTAAATCAGGAAGACAAGCTTCAGATACAAACAATGCTTGGCACAAAATGTGCAAATAACTTAACATCTCCAACCTCCCAACAGCCCTCTACATTGAAGAAGTTTTTTTATCTGCATTGGTAGAATTTTGATGGGAGTTCCCCATAACAATATATTGATAGGCCTAGTTAAAAAATGTGTATCATTGTGAGTTGGAATGACTAACAAGTACCCGGGTAGTTTAGGTAAAATTATAGACACTCCTAGGTCATATAACACAAACAAAAGGAGATTTATTTATTTATTCAACTAAAGAATGTAGATCCTCTTCCTTCTTAGTGGTCTACTAACCAAGCACAAGGCTGTAATTCCTATAGCTTTTTGTACACAGGTGACTAGGAAACCTTTACCTTCTGCCTTAGAACCAATACTGTGCAGAAGAGTGGTAAGGGCTAGGCAATGGGGGTCATGAATTTGCCCAGGGTGACATAGCTAGACAGTGTCTGAGGTCATTTTCAAACTCAGGACCTCCCATCTCTAGGCCTGGTCCTCAATCCATTGAGCCATCCAGCTGCTCCCCAGTATGTAGTTCTTTGAGCCAATTAACTCCTGAGGATGGTTTCAATACATTTTAAAAAGCAAAAACAAAATCCTTACCTTATGTCTTAGAATTGATACTAAGTATCAATTCCAAGGCAGAAGGGGAATAAATAACAACAACAAAAAAATGAAGTGACTTGAATTGTGTTTTAACTGGATACTTATAAACTTAAACAAGATGATTAAAAATGTTTTGCTACTAAATAAGATCTTTGTATTTATTTCAGAATTGAAGTGGATACTCTTTTTACCTCTCTTATTACACTTACTACATATCTTGCCTATATTATAACTGTCTTATACAGGAATATAGTTTACTTACTTTGGTAGGGAACCTAGCAGAACTTTGCACTTAGCTATTGAATAGATTTTTCTTAAATGAGTGGATGGATTCTGGACAGAAAGATTTACTGTTTTTAAATTAACAACCAACAAATAATCATTATAAATACACTTCTAAGGCAAATATGGTGATGGCTATGAGCAACAAAATGTATTTAATAAAAATAATATGCAAATACTGGAATTAATTGTAGATTATAAAAATAATTTTCAATAAATCACAATACACTATAATGTCTAAAACTGGCTTGAGATAGGGCAATTTTAGAAAAATCATGAATATTTCACAACAAATGCTAAACTACTTGGAGACCTCAAAGAATGACCTATTTGTCTAATTTTAATAGGGTACTCAGTATACTAAACTCCCAAGCAACGAGAGTAGATCATAGTCAATTTCTTGGTAATATTTTAAATAGTTCCATAATTACTATATTAGATCAGGCTGGCTCTGCCCAGGAGAAGGGAAAAGGGAAATGAAAATTTTAATACTTATGTAGGTATTAAAGATAGATACTTAGTATTTTTTAGTTTAAAAACAAAACAAACAAAAACCAAACTAATATCTGATGAGTATACCGCAGTGTTTGAGACACCATTTTTAAAGGAGCAAAGGAAAGAATGAGTTACAGTAAGAAGGTGAATGAAAAGAAAAGGATGTTCAATTTAATATGTAAGTAAACTATATAACAGAAGTTCATAGTTTTAGGTATGATCTTTTTAGTTTTTCGATACAGAAATGTTTGTTGAATAAAAAGGAAAATTTCAATAAAAAGTGAAAGAGCAGTAATTTTTCAAGCTGATATTTGTATGTCTAATAATTATATAATTCCCTTAAATTTGTCAGCAATTATTTTAAATATTGTTCTGTTGCTAGTCAAAAGAGACCCCCCCTTCAAAGTTTGTGACTAAAGTCTACAATTAACACCCAGAATGAAATTTTTAATAACTGCTTTTTCCTTTGACATTTATATAATAAAATAATGAATGCAAACATAGAAACGGAGGGATTTGTTATACTATACTACATAATAATAAAAATTTCAAATTCATCTATTTTGGGAAAAGAATCAGAGTAACTACTTTATTGGAGTACATCTTTAATGCTTCAGAAAAAATGCTTAGAGAGGTACAAAAAACATTACCACTTGCATATTCATTTCCTGTAAGTGAAACCACAAAACATTAAAGAACTGTATTTAAGTTGGTTTTTACTCGGCCAGACCTATTATTTCATCAATATATGGGCCTGGAGATGGGAGATCCTGGCTTTAAATCTGACCTCACATACTTCCTACCTATGTGACCCTGAGGAAGTCACTTAGCCCTAATTGCCTAGCCCTTACCACTTTTCTGCTTTGAAATCAATATTTGGCATTAAAAGGTTTTTTTTTTTTAATTAAAAAACAAACAAAAATCAAACATTTGCCTTGTTTAGAATCAAACAATAAAATACTATTTGTAAGAAATCATTGAGGAGAGATGAGGAAACACAAATTCTCAATATTTTATTTGTCCCCCAATTTAGAAACGTTTGTACTAACATGTCTCCATTTATGTTTATCTTAAACAATTACTTAGTAGAGATGCAACTCTCCATACTGTTTGGTGCACTAGACCACCTCTTCATGAGAATAAATTAAATTAAAAAAAAAAAAGAGAAAATTGCTTTTGCATTAGTCACATTGTCTCTCACCCACCTTATAGTCTAATGATATGCACAATGACACTTGGCAGAAGCTTCAGTACATTCTGTTTCTGATAAAAGAGAACACTACGTCCACCCTCAATAGTAGGTGCCAGCTGCTTAGTTTTCTTATTTGATTAAGGATTTAAAGAAAAATCCAGTCACTTTTTCCTTTATTCAATCTACTGTCCATAAGAGAGGAACCTAGTGAATACTGATCTAAGTTTAGAAGTAATGTATTATCAATTATTTAGTTTTGATTTAAAATCTTTTGGTATGGTTATATAAATATTTCTCTAAAAAAATCAGAAATCATAAACTTCTTCAGAATGGTGCTCTTATTAATCTTTGTATCTCCCTCAAAATCTATCATGGTGACTTGCAAATGGCAGGCACTTAATATTGTTTGATCAACAAACTAAACCACCAAACTTCCCTTGTGCACAAAAGCCCTGAAAGGAGAAAGCAGATAGATACTCTTGCTGGGGGAGGGAGGAGGAACGTCAGAACAATTTACCATTAATATCTGATTATATTCAGAGGAATATGGTTCTGTGGCTATCATGGGTGATATGGTCTCTGGGACTTTCTCATCTGTAAATAAGAGGTTCATATTACAAGATCTCTAAGGTTCTTTCTTATCCTAAATCTTATTTAACTCTTAAGAGGTCCTTCCCCAACTTCCTTTCAGTTATATGTGATTCTTTATTCCTTTCTCTTAAATACACAGATGGAAAGTGTCACACACAATAGTGAAATGCCTATCCTAGGATACTTCATACAATGATGTAGTGGAAAAGATGCTGGGCCTAGTCAAGAGATATGGGTTCAAATTCCAGCTTGGATTAACTGTGTGACTATTCAGGGGACTTAAACCTCTCTGATAATATTCTCACTTATTAAGACAGTTAACTTTCAGGGCCCACTTCACAAGTTGTTTTGAGTAAAGTACTTTAACTGTCACATAAATGTGAATAGTTACCACATTGGATCTTAGAGGCCATATAGTCTAGCCTTTCATTTTACAGATGAAGAAAGTGAGATCCAAAGAAATTGTTACTTGATCAAAGTCACAGAGATAGAAAGGGACAAAAAATAAAGGTAATGAATTTGGCTTTTAAAATTCTTCATGGCTTGGTTTCTTTCTGCCTTTCAAGTATAAAACTTACTTCCCCTCTTGATGTTTTCGAAAGAGGAAACACTCCCCCCACTCTTTCCTTCCCTCCTCTAGTCTAGGCATTTTTCACAGGCTTTCTACCATGCCTGGAATTCTCTTCCTCATCTTGGCCTTCTGGTTTCCTTCAAGTCTCAGCTAAAGTTGTCCCCTTCAGCAAAAAGCTTTTCCTACTCCACCTTAATCTTTGTGTCTTCCCTCTAAGATTAGCTTCAACAGGTATATAGTTGTTTGCACATTGTCTCCCCAGTTAGACTCTAAACTCTTTGAAAGCAGGGACTGTTTTTTTGCCTTTCTTTGTATTCCCAGCAATTAAAGTGTGATTCTCAGCAGGCAATTAATAAATGTTTGACTAGACCCTAGAGTTTCAAGATTATCAATCCAGGCCTCTTTACAAGTAAATTAAATTCAACAAATACTTAAGTGATTGCAATAGGCTGCTGGTGCCTCTGCCTGCCTTAAGTCTCTCTCCATTCCAATCCAGTAAACCACTAAAACACAGGTCTGATCATGTCATTCCCTACTCAATAAACTTCAGTGGTTGTTCTCTATTGCCTCCAGGAGCAAATACAAAATGCTCTGTTTAGTATTCCAAATCCTTCATAACCCAGTCCCCTCCCACCTTTCTAGTTTTCACTTCATCTCTTGGCTCCTGGCATCTTCATTGGCTGTCCCTAACTCCTGGTATTGTTTTCTTCCTTTGACTGGATTACTGACCTTCTTGGCCTCCTTTAGGTCTCAATTAAATCCTTTTGATTCCAGTGCTTTCTTTCTTCTAATAATTTCCTATTTATTCAGTATATAGCTTGCTTTATTTGCTAGCATGTGATTTCCTCCATTAGATGAAAAGTTCCTTTAGACTGTTTTTTGTCTTTCTTTTACCTCCACTGCTTAGCACAGAGCCCGGAATATCTAAGTGCTTCATAAATGTTTATCTAATTAAATTGCTCTGTGTCAGTCACTGTACTACTGATTTTTGAGGAAAAAAATGCAAAATTTACTTTGATAATATTTATATTGTAGCAAAGGTCAAGCCATTTTTGAAGTACCTACTGCGCCAGTGCACTATGCTACTGATTCGCCAAGAATAAAAGTGAAATTGACCAGAGACGATATTTATCTTGTATCAAAGCGATTTATGAAGTGCCTTACTATATGCCACAGAGTGCTACTAGTTCGCTAGGAAGAAAAGTGAAATTAACCAGGAACGAGGTTTCTCTTGCATCAAAATCAGCAGATAACTTGTGAAGCACCTACTATGTGCCAGGCACGGCGCTGGGTCAGGATACTCTGGGTGACTTCGTGTATGAATATTTCAAAAATGACGGGGTTACATGTTCTGTGTACTGCACAACCTTTTTCTTTCTTCAGTATCATTCACCAGCTGCGCACAAGCCTCTCCCTGGCGGACCCCGGGGAACAGCGGTGACCTCTGACACAGAGTAGACTTGAGCTTAAAGAGGGACACTCGGCCTCTCTTCTCCCCTCTCCCCTTCTCCCTGGGGCCACAAGCGGCTCGAAGACGGCCCCAACTCCGGGGACGAGGGAAGGCCCCGGAGGAGGAAAGAAGCGATGAACAATTCCCTTTCCCACTTCTTCCCCACACAAGCCCAAGCCGGCAAAGGGACGTCCCCGCCCGCGGGGGACCGGCCAGGTTTCCAACCTGAAGTCGTCCCTCCTTTCCGTTCGCCCGGCCGCCAAGGCTGTTACTTACTCTCTCGTTTCTCTTGCTGCAGCAGCCGCCGCCGCCGCCGCCGCCGCCGCCGCCGCCGCCGCCGCCTCCACCTCCAGGTCGGGCTATGGGTGGGCTCTGCCGGCAGGGCCCGGCTGCCCCTGGAGGGCCGGGCTCCTTTCCTCCTTACGAGACCGCTGCGTCGGGTTAGGTCCCCTCAGCAGGTGACGGCAGAGTTGGGCAGAGACAGCAGTAAGAGGAGGCGGCCGGATCTACCCCCCATCTCGGAGTGGGGGGCGGGCAGCTTCTCTTACAACCTCCCGCTCCAAGGGGGCAGGGGAAGGGGGAGGTTGAACGGGAGGGGCGAGAGCACCTTAATCCTCGCGAGATTTTTTTACCCGTGCCCCTTTCCCGCTTTGGGTCGCGGCGCGGAGATTTGACCGATGACACTCTCGGACTACTCCCGCGAGAGGGATGGAACGTCCCACCCCTCCTCTTTTCTCTACTTCCTCCCCCACCTCTCCCTCTTCTCGGGTTCTCGGTGAGTCTCGCGAGCGTTGCCAGTGGAACCAAAGCAGGGCGGAGAGAGAACAGACGAGGGGGGGGCCTCTGTGCGCTCTGGGGGCCGGATGCGTTTTAGCCGGTGCTGCGGTTCGGGCTGCAAGGCTAGCAAGGGTGCCCCAGCGGCCCAGACCATCCACTCCAAGGGGTGATTAGGGGTCTCAATCGGGGAGAAAGCCCATAGAGGCCGAGACGTCTTTTTCCTTCCTATCTCCGTCCCCTTTCGGTGTTTCGTGGCCTGGGCTTCCTGACCACCGAGGGGGAGGGGAGCTCGACGGGCGCCAGAGGGGCGGTGCTACGGGGAGCGCTACGTGGGGGGCGGGAATTAGGCGAGCTGCGCACGCGCGTCGCGCGAATGTGTTAGTGTTTTTGCGTGCGTGTCTTATTTATGTATGAAATTTGAAAGGGACCGGGTGCAAGAAGATGAATGAGCCTACGGTGCTCTCCTCTCGGTGATAGCAGACACTCTTGGCCGTCTGCTGATCCACAGCAGCCTATTCCAGAGGAGCTGTGGTTCCTAGCCTTTGGCTCGTTTCCACAGCAGGACCAGGCATAAAAGTAAGCGAACCTTTATCCTGAAGTTTGTATCCTATCCATCCACTTTGCGGTTTCTCCCTCTTCTGCTTTTCCTGGAGATTTTAGGTCCGGTTCATTTTGTAAAAGAGTCTTCTTGCAGGTGTGTTCTGTATGAAACTGAAATCTTTTAAAGCAGGAAATGAAAATAGCTTCTTGAAACAAATCATATTAAGTGAAAAAGTTCTTTTTAAAGAACACCTTACAGCTTTCTTTGCCAATCTGCTTTTTTAAGGGTGCCTGCCTGTTCAATCCTTTTCAGATATAAACAGTTTTTTTTTAACGAGGAAAAAATTGCTCATGACCAAGAAATAAAAACAAAACAGGTAACCTATTTTTATCGTAGTCTTCAATAAATCATTAAAAAAAAAGTTACATCTATTTGTGTAGATTTGGCTTTGAAAAGTCATCAGATAGTTAACTTTTAGTTTTTTGAGAGTTGACTGATGTGCTTTAGTCTCTTCCAAACTTTTTATTGTCATCTCTCTTATTATCTGCTTTTTGCTCATTTTGTTGGTCATTAGAAGTTGCAAAGAAAAAAGAGCTCAACCTAGCTTAATTTTACTTTTACTCACAACTCAAACTTTTTTAATTATACCTTCATAGTAATATCAGTATAGTACTTAAAATTTTTAAAACATTTTTATCATGACAATCCTGAAAGGTGTGGACCTCAATTCACATCCTATCTTTGGACCCCAGAGAAGTAATTTACCATCTCTGAGATTCAATTTCTTCAACTGTAAGGATAATTAAATTTTTACCCTCCATCTTTTAACCCCACTGAAGAGAAACCTTCAGAACCAGAAAAACCTCCGTTTACTTTCACCTCTGAAACATTTGCCTGTGTGACCCTGGGCAGGCTACTTAGCTTAGTACTACATGCAAATTTGGAAGACTTAAGTTTCTGAGCAAGAGATGATCTACATTGGTAGGAGGACTTCCTCAGTGAATGATTTTTAATGAAATGATGTGAGGGGGGAAAAAAGAACAAGAAAATTATCTCCCTTAAAGAATTCTTATTTTTAAAAAGCGAATCGTAAACCCTTAATTAAAGATGCTAGAGAAATATATAAGGTAGTACAAGCATTGTACCTATTTTATGCTAGAAAAATTGAGGGCCAAGTAGGTTAAGTGATTTGCATAGGGTCACAGAGCCAGAACTCAATTCTTTTTGACTATCAGACAGTTGCACCTTCCATTGCAAGCTGTGGAACATTAAATACTGAGAGCTAACTATATGAAATTGTTTTAAACATTGAATATAATTTTGAGGATACAATGACTTAGTGGTTAAAATATGTATTAAAATGTTATGTTCAGTAACAAATTCACTCAAAAAGCTAATATTATAAAGATTAACTCTTCCAACTGTAATAATGTCCAGTATGATATGGGTTGTGCCTAAAATTGAGATACATTTTGATTATTTAGAGATCTTGTCAAATAATATTTCCAACTCATAATGTAAATATTACTCATGTCCTTTACCATATTTTCATTAAGGAGAAATTAGATACTATACTAATCAGGATTTGTTTACATTTTTAAAACTTTTAATCTGTTTATTTACTTGCAGGTGAAAAAAATGAAAATTTTTTCTGAGTCTCATAAAACGGTATTTGTTGTGGATCATTGCCCCTATATGGCAGAATCATGCCGACAACATGTGGAGTTTGATATGTTGGTAAAAAATAGGACTCAAGGAATCATACCCCTGGCACCCATATCTAAGTCACTGTGGACTTGCTCAGTAGAATCTTCCATGGAATACTGTAGGATTATGTATGATATATTTCCTTTCAAAAAGCTGGTGAGTATGAGATATCTCAAATGTGCTAGAATTAATTAATTTGAGATATATTTCATCTGGATATACATATTTTAATTGGTATTGCTTCAGACTGTAAAAGTCTTAGTATTTTGTGTATTCCATTTAACATATGAGTTATTACTTTGGGATTAATATACAATGACTGCACAATTAAACCAGGAGAATTTGGCAGTATTAGGAAAATTATATGCCCTGTGTAAATACCTGTTCAAGAGTGATGCAGTGGCCTGGAGATGGAACAAACAGATTAGTTTGTTCTCCCTTGACTAATTCAGATCACATCATCTAGAATACAGTTTTTGTGACGTTGCTGTGGTAGAAAAAAATTTATCATCTAATGAGTAGTCTCCTGGTGATGAGCTTCTCTGTTTAAGTAAACTGTTCAACAGCTTATAGTTTGTTGAAAAGACATAGTCTTTACTTGAAGCTTTTCCAGTTCATGAGGAACTTGCATTGTTCAATGAAAACTTTAGGATCGTCTTTATACCACTAAGGGGGACTTTTATGAAAATACTTTTTAAAGTTAGGATAAACTATTAGTTGGAAGGCACATTTAAGATGTATAGTTATTTTCTGTTTAAATTATCTTCAGGATTACATCTTCAAGAATGTTAAGTTTATTATGCAAAAGTGGACTTTTTTGTATTAATGAAGAGAGGGAACCTTTCATTTCTTTAGTTATTTGGCTGGATTTCAGATTTTTTTTTTTGTAAGGCAGAGAATGACAGATGTGTATATTTGGGTCATATTCTAAAAATCTATTATAAAGAATCTAGATTATCCATGTTTTTGTTTTTTGTCTTTTTGGGGGCTTTGGGGGTGGGGATAAATTTTTTGATTTTACCAATATAAGAATCTCTTATTGTGGTAACTTTCTACACCAGTGTGACTTGGCCATCATCATGGGATAGACCCCAAGAAGGAATACTAGAGTTATAAAAAACTTATTTTATGGAATCAAGGAAATTAGTGGAAATATCTTGTGAGTTGCCCAGGGAATATAGAGTACACACCTGAAATAAGTGATACTTGTTTCAGAGAGTCCTTAAGAGAGGGGAACAATGGCTAGTTTAAGAAGGGTTCCCAACACAGATTAAAGGAAAAGGGCAGAGATTACAGCAAGTAATCTAGGGACTAGGAAACTAGACACAGATGCTAGCAAAATCGAACTGTTTTTGAATTTGGAAATTATATTTCCCTAATTTGTTTTCTTAACCATCTTCTGGTTCTTTCCAATTAAGAATGTATATATGTAGCTGTCTTTCTACTTTTTGTCTTATGGTCTTGACTTGTGATTTCATTTATGTGGAAATTTATCTCATCAGTGTAGATTGTCAATTTATCTTTAGAGAGTTCTCTGGGCTTCTGAGAGGATAGTGATTTTTGGTTGGTTACAAGTTTGTTTATGTCAAGTTCATGACTTGAAAACATATCTTCTCAATTTTAGGGTCAGATCACTAGCTATTTGTGTTACTATGTATTTCCTTTATATTTAGAGTGAAGGAAATTATGTAGCTATGTAATGGTTGGTAACTGAGTTAAACTATTCTTGAACAAATGCTTTTTGTTATTTGAGTGCAATTGTTACACACAACTTTGTAACCTTTCAGGTAAATTTCATTGTGAGTGACTCTGGACCTCATGTTTTAAATTCTTGGACTCAAGAAGACCAGAATTTGCAGGAGGTATGTTTAGTTTCTCAAAATATGATCATTTGAAAATGATATTCAAGTAACAATTGTCTTTTAAGAAAACCTAGAATCCTAGAATCCTATGAACCTTGGAAATTCAGTTGTTTTTCTCAAATACTTATCATTTTAGTTTGGGATAACACTAATTTAAAAAAAAAAAATTTGAATCCCATTGTATTTGCACTATGGATCCTCTTTGCAAGGGAACAGGTCAGAGTCAGATACTTGCAGCACTAAATTGAAGTACTTCATGTTGAAGTTTTGCCAGTGATGGAAATTTCACAAAAGATGATTATTCCATCTCCAGTGTTTTTTTTTTTTACAGAGATCAACAGTTAAGGCATATGTATTATGATAATTATGATTTTTTTAAACACATCTCTTAACATTGTAGTTATAAGAAATAGGTCTCCAATATGGATTCGCCTTATGCTAATGACCATAAACACATAAGCAGTAACAGACAGCTTGTACTTTTCCACTGCCCTGACTTATTCTGATACTGTGAATAACTTTGACATCTGATTGGATGAGGCTTTCAGCCTACTGCAGCCCTTGTGGGCTGACACACTCCTGGAGTCCTGGATTACTAACCTGAATTCTTATCCAATTTCTAGTCCTTATTAGGAAAATCTTTCACTTGAGTTTAGTACTGATAAGCTAACTTGGAAAATTTCCTCATATCTGGATCCAATCAAGAAAACCCCTTCCCACCATCTGGTACTGGTTGTCCCAACTAAATGCACCTGTAAGGTATAAGACTGGAGGTATGAGGTATAAGACTCTGCAGAGATATTGCTGCTATACACATCTCCCATGCTTTGTGTGTTGCCATATTGTGGGTGTATTGCTTTCATTTTTTTGCCTGTTTGCTGTGCTGCATACTAATAAAGTTCATGCTTGCTCTACCTTCCAGGGTACCAAATTTCTGTAAATTATGAACCCAGGTCTTTGCTCTGACCCTAGCCATGAGGCTAAATAGAATATGTATATAACAAAATCATAGAATTTAGAGCTGTAAGGGATTTTAAAGAGAACAGTTAATATTTACAAACTAAGCTTTTTTAAAAGCCTTTGAATTAAAGTGTTGGTATTATCTTTGCTTTACAGATGAGGTAACAGACTCAAAAAAACCCTCCAAAATTAAATGCTTCTTAACTCCAAATCTTTCTATTATATAATATTTCTTTTGGATTTCAAGATAATTGAGATGTTCATGAGAAATTTCTTTCTCTCATTTTATCTCTCTTCACACATACACCCCATTCCCACCCCTACCCCCACCCCTGCTTTTGTATACAATTGTCTTTGAAAATATGCTAAGGTTGTTCTTTTACATGAGTGAATTCATAATACACATAAAGCAGCATTCAGACTTCATTGTATTTAAAGAATATGTAACTATAAATTCACGAACCATGGAAATGGCATTCTACTTCAGATTTGCTTTTTAGTGAGGGAAATAAGAAGGGAGCTTATAGTCCTTTATCATGTGAAATACCAACTTCTAACTTCATCACTCAATGAATTGAAAGGGTTTTTTCAGAGGTTTCTATCAATTTCTTTTATCAAATCTTTTGACCTTTTTTCAGTACTCATCTTTCATGATCAATCTGGAGCATTTGGCATTGTTGAATATCTTCTTCTCTAGGACATTCCTCCCTTGTTTTTTGAGACATGCTGTCTTTGGCTCAATCTCTCTCTTTTTTTTTTTTAAGATCTTTTTGATATTCCAGAAGTCATAGGCCACTTTTAAAGATCTTTCCTTGAACTCTTTTTCTTTACACTCTTTCTCAGTGTTCTCATCTCCTACAGATCCAATCATGCCCAACTTTCTACTGGGCATCTCCAACTATGTGTTCCTTAGACATTCCAGATTCATGCCAAGAAACAACATGTATAAATCTAAAACTCACTTCTCTTAGTGTCCTTTTTTCTGTTGAGGATTTCACCATCCTTCCATTTTCCCAGGTTTGCAGCCACAAAGTGGTCATCCTCACTTTTGTCATGTTCAACTTCTTGCCAGATCTTGTCAATCCTATCTCTACAACATTTCATAAACATTTCATTTTTTTCCATTAATATGGCTCTTAACTCTCCCTCTTTCAGCTCATGATTTGGGTGCACATGAAGAACTGATAGTGAAATGACTCCTGTATCAGTAACTGGTTATCTCTCTATTTAGATATAGTTTGTTTCATTCTTTATAGAGTTAAGTGTTTGCCAAGTCTTAACAACTTTTCGTATCAAAAATTTATGTAGTAACTTCTGGTGTGAGGCTTCTGGATCATAGGATTTTAGATTTGGAGTTGGAAAAGATAATAGAAACCATTTATTTGGCCTACAGTATTCATTTTGTAGCTGAGGAAACTTGTAACTTACCTATACTTACAGAGTTAGTGACAAGTGAGATTTGATCCCAAGTCCCCTATGACTCCAAATTCAGTGCTTTTTTTAACTGTATAATGCTATTGAGAGGCTTCTGAACTCTTTAATTTCTTACTCTTCAACTCTGATTTTTATTGTCCATCTCTCTGTCCCATTTTCTGTGAAGTCATTAAGTATTAAGTTATATGCAGACTTGGTTTGAAGTATTTATTCATTTCTGTTCAAATTTTGTAGGCAACATGATACTTTGGGAAGAAAACTAGATTGGAATCAGAGGTTTGAATTCTGGCTATCTGATCTTGGGCAAATCACTTAAAAAGTCACATCTGAAGCTTTTGTTCAATTAGTAATCTGTGCAGGATGAAGATAGACTTGTGTTAAAGAGATAATTCAGTAGTGTAACCGCAAAAATGTGGGTTTTAAGACTGAATTGCCAAAACTGTAAAGGTTTCGGCCAAACTGTAAAGATAAATTTTAGTGTCTTGATTTATAATAAAAAATAAGTGGTTGCCATGGGAAAATTCCCAAATATGAAAATATCCAAGTCAGCTGGGTTTTATGGAGATTTTAATTCATACAAATGAAAGAATTAAGGGGGGGGGAGAGACAGAGACAGAGAGAGAGAGGGACAGAGAGAGACAGAGAGATGAGAGAGAGAGAAAAAGAGAGAGAGAGAGGCACAGAGAGAGACAGAGAGAGAGAAGAAAAAAAGAAAAAAATATAGTAGAAAGGGCCTAGGCCATTTGGCCTTCAGGGAGAAAGAGTCAGTCTTTATCACTCACCGCAAGATTGTCCCAAGCAAGCTTCAGTCCTTCACTGAAATCCTCAACTCCTGAACTGAGTTCTGAACTCCTGAACCCTGAACTGAGTTCATAGCTCCAATTCAGCTTCCAAACTGAACTACCATCAAACTGAATTCTCCTTTTAAAGAAATTTTCTCTTATGTAACCTCTCCTAAATTTTCACATCTACCAATCACAGTAGACACTTTTTCCTAGGACTGCCCATTCTTAGTTATCACCTTCTCTGGGTAGATTATATCTTCTGAGTACTTCACACCTCTTTTGTTAAGCTTGCCTTTTGTAAGTTGCTTGAACTTTTAGTGATTAATTTAACCTTTTTAGGTAGTTAGCACCCTTTTGTATAAGATCTAAAAATAGACCTCCTAGCTTAGGGTTTTTGCTTCACTATAAGTATGATTTGGGGACTTTTCATTGTTCAATCAGGAGTTTGCAACTGTATCTTCCCCCTAAGGCACTGTCTGAGCAGGGTGGAGTAATTTTAAAGTTCTCAATACATTCCTGACCAAGTACCTCCGTTGTTGAAAATGGGGAATAGCTTAATCAAATCTTCTGAAGTAGAGTCTGAGCAGTTTTAAGATTCACAGTAATATATATTATATATATTTGGTTTAGCCAAAATAATTTTTTATTAGTTGTGTGAGAGAACTAGACCATGAACAACATGAACATTCAAACATATAACTATGTTCATCATCAGAGTTCACTATAGCTAAATGATTTATAATTTTGAAAAAATTAGATGAAGTTGGTATAAAATTATCTGGGAAAGGAAAGTACAGAGTTTGCAGTTTGATAAGGGCATATAATTCTGGGAAAGGTTCAGTGGCCAAGTGAGAGATTTGAGATATTCTGAAAAAGGTAATATATTAATGGATAATTTTGATGATAACATATTGAATAAGTGCTTTCCATTGTTTTGTCTAGAGACAGCCAGATTTTTCACAGGAAAGATAATTTTTTACTGTTTCCCAAGGTAGCAATTTTAGCAATTTTTAGCCTACTCATAACTTGTTACACTAATGTCCAATTCTTTAGAAGTAAAACCAGATGAGATAGGCCTAATGTCTTGGTGCCATATTTGTCATTAACTTTTTTCCCCCTTTCTCTTAATTAGTTAATGGCTGCATTAGCTGCTGTTGGACCACCTAATCCTCGTGCAGATCCAGAATGCTGCAGTATCTTGCATGGTCTGGTTGCAGCTGTTGAAACCCTTTGCAAAATTACTGAATATCAACATGAAGCTCGAACTATGCTGATGGAGAATGCAGAACGTGTTGGGAATAGAGGACGAATAATTTGTATTACTAATGCAAAAAGGTGTGAAATTTCTAAAGCAAATCTAATAATTAAAATGTTTCAGAAATATCTTTTAAAAGTTAAGTTGAAAACGAACCTTTGGGGGAAAAAAAAGAAAATGGTTCTTTTGTTATAGAGGTTGTATTTACTATGCTGAAATAATGATTTTAGTTATTTACATTAAAATCATTATTTCAAGGGAGATTTTTAAAGTAGAATTGATTTTTAAAATACAAATATTTGTCAATCTATTTCTTTGTCATTAGCTGAATTTTCTAGCATTAAACTAGTTATGGTGATATTTTGTTGAAATGTTCTAAATCCTTCCATTGTTAAATTTTGCATTCTTTTTTTTTTTTAAACCTTACCTTCCATCTTGGAGTCAATACTGTGTATTGGCTCCAAGGCAGAAGAGTGGTAAGGGCTAGGCAATGGGGGTCAAGTGACTTGCCCAGGGTCACACAGCTGGGAAGTGTCTGAGGCCAGATTTGAACCTAGGACCTCCCGTCTCTAGACTTGGCTCTCAATCCACGGAGCTACCCAGCTGCCCCCTAAATTTTGCATTCTTAATAAAACATATGCAATGGATTAAATTTTTTCCAAATATTAAATTTCATACAGTGTGGTCTCTTATGATCATCTTTGTCTTTTTAATCCACAGTGATAGTCATGTACGAATGCTTGAGGATTGTGTTCAAGAAACTATTCATGAACATAACAAGCTTGCTGCTAATTCAGATCAGTAAGTATAAACCTCAGAGGGCATGGGAGTGTGTTTAACATTACCCTAGGGAATAACAATTAGATGATTTTAAAGGAAACACCAGTGCCCTTGGCTAATAAACATATTTCTCATATAACTTGTTGGAATTGCCTTTTCCCTTTTATTTTTCCTAACGTTTTCAGAACCTTCAGGATTCCTTTTGTAGCTGTTCTCTTTTCAGAGAGGGTCAAGGGGTAAAATCTGCAGATAACTTCTTTGCTATAAATAGTTTTCTTTGCCTTAGAGTACTATTTCTGACATATTCTAAGAGACCAGCAAACTGCTGGCAATGTTACCAAGTCTTGTGCATTTATTTCAGTGTCCAAATGTGTGTATTCTTAGGAATTACTGTAGGAGTAAAGTATGAAAAGTCTTGTCTGTTTAGTGCTAGGGAACTATTAGGAAAAAAGGTTTATTACTGAAAAATTTTCCTCCGTCCTTTAGTGTAATAATAGCTCTATTTTTCCTGTGGAAGCATCTGTAGTAGACATCTAGGAAATTACCTTATAAGTTATTGTCTGATTTTTTTCCACCAAAACCTAATGTTGTACTTTGTTAAATTAATTGACCATAATTATTGAACTTGTATAAACATGCAAATTTCTTAAATATTTAGCCTTACAATAACCATAATATCTACTCTGGTACTTTTTTTATACTTTGCAAATTCCATAGAAATACACCTACAAAATGAGTGAATTTAGCTTCTTTCACATGAAGAAAATACATGTTATGTTATTCTAAGTAAGAAATTTATCTCTTAAGTCTCATGCAGATCCAAAAGTGTGAATTAGTTTTGATCCATACCTACCCAGTTGGTGAAGATAGTCTTGTATCAGATCGTCCTAAAAAGGAGGTAAGGTCTTAAGTAAGTTACCAAAGGAAATATATGGGTTATAAATAATACATAGTGACTACAAAGTTCCCATTAAGCATTTATCATTTACAATGGAAACCCCAAATCCTACCTAAAGGAAAAAAACTATTTTAAAATCTCTTTTCCTGTTATAACATTTATTTATTATTATTCCATATGCTCACATGGTATCATTTTGGCTTAATTATACATGAAATTGTGGAAGTAGGATACTGTGATGAAGGCAGTAGGGTGTGCTATCACAAATGACATTTAAAACAGACCACATGTTTTTAATCATTGGATTGACTGAAAATTTCAAAGAATGTAAAATTCTCCTGGGCTTGGTGTCACCTTTAAAGGTTTTCCCTCTGCATACTGTAAAAATCCTAAAGGTTCTTTATGTGACAAAGATAACTTTGACCTTCTTTTAATATTAAATAAGGCATAAAACAACATGTATTTTTACAAAAAAATGTTTGCCATTGTTATCAAAGAAATAAATGAGCAAAAAAGATGTATCAGTAAATCATGAATTGAGTATTTTGTGGTGTCAAGAGAAACTGAGGAAAGGCTCAGCAGACTCTTTGGGCCACACTTAGTGGAAGGTCCATGGACTATAGATATAGAGGATGGGCAGACATATATGGATGGTAATCTGCATTGTTGGATAGACACATATTTATGAGATCACAGATCCGTTCAGATCTGTGATCTAATATGTGCAAAACTTGCATTTAATGTTAAAATGAAAATGAAGAAAAGGAAGGCTGTAAATTTAAATGAACCCTGCATAGCATCTTGTTTTTAAGGAGAATTATTAGAGTTCTAGATGTGTATAAAATATATTCCTGTCTGACAGAAATACAATACATAATAACTATAATAACGAATATTATATAATGTTTTAAGGTTTGCAAAGCATTTTATATTATCTCATTTCATCCTCCCAATGATCTTTTGAAGTAGATGTTATAATTATCCTCTTTTTACAGTTGAGGAAGCTGAGGCCCATAGAGGTGGTGATTTGTCCAGAGTCACAAAGGTATTAAGTATCTGAGGCAATATTCAAACTCAGATCTTCCTGACTTCCAGGTCCTGCACTCTGTCCATCACATCACCTCAATAACATTTGTATTCTTCAGAAATTGTTCTTATAGTGAGTTAAATGGAGCTAATAATTCAAACTAGTATGGTACCTTAGCTTTGCATTTACTGAATAAATGGGTTTTGCTGTTTCTCTTTCTAATTGGGAAGTATGTTAATTTTGTGAGAGGCTGGTTGTGGTTTTCAGTGGTGTGGTACTTTAATTGGTGCAGATTGTGACACTCAAAGTGAATGATTTTAATAAGTTGTTGTGGACAGCAATTTTTTGTTTTTTATTTATGTTTTTAAATGTCTTATTGGTGCCCTTTCATTTTGGCATCATAGTTAACTTCCAGATAAAGCAAATTCCTCCACTCAGCTTTTGTTCATCCCTTGTAATTAAGAAAAATACATAAACAAAAAGAACAGATGCTCTGTCCGATTCTGGCTACATCCCTTTGTACCTTTAGTCCCTAGCTTCTCTTCTGCTCTCCTGGACCAAGATGATGTCATTGCAGTTGCTCATCATTCAATTTCTTATCAATGTTCTTTTCATTTGTGTTTTGTTTAGTAACATTACACATGTTATACTGGTTTTGCTTAATTTGACCATGCTTCAGTGCATGTTTTATCTAAATCCCTAATTTTATATTTTATTTATTTATTATATATTTCTTTATAATTACACAAAATTCTATTATAGAATTAGGCTCCTTGAAAGTAGAGCCTTTTAAAAAATATTTGCATCCTTAACACAGAGTAGAGTGCTTAGTGCAGAGACATTTTAAAAAATTTTCGTGATTTCTATAACACTTCTCAGTTATGGAGCACTCTATTTTATTTCCAGTTCTTTGTTACTACAAAAATGTTGCTACAAATATTTTTGTATTCATACTACTTTCTATAGTTGATCTTGTTTAAGTGTATGTTTAGTAGTGTGGATTCTAGGTCAAAGGGTATGAAGAATTTAGTCACTTCCCTAGAATAATTCCAGATTGTTTTGTATAAAAGTTGTACCACTTTCTGAGTCCACCAACTAGTATATCAGTGTTACCTGTCTTTCCACAACCCTTCTAATCCTGTTTTTGGTTGTCCTCTTTGTAAATTTGTTGGATATGAGGCAAAATTCCAGAATTTTAAGTTATTTTCCTCTTTTCTGTAATTTGGAAATGGTGTTTTAAACTATCAGACCATTCTCAGTAGAAGGATATGGACAACAAACCCCCTTTTGTGGGTTTTTTGTCATATCTGTCTTGTTTTCCATTTATATTGTTTTTCTCTAATTCCATTTGTATTTGTATTTGAATCCAAGACAATTTAAAAACAAAATAAGGTTGTTAATTTGATATGTCTTTATTTTTTAAGTTTTGTAAAACAATATTAGAAAGTGATGTTTTAAAATGGTATTTAGTTACAGATGCTAATTCATTAATACGCTGTACTATTTATTATTTGTAGTTGTCTCCAGTTTTAACCAGTGAAGTACATAGTGTTCGAGCAGGACGACATCTTGCTACTAAATTGAACATTTTAGTACAGCAGCATTTTGATTTGGCTTCTACTACTATTACCAATATACCAATGAAGGTAAGATGACAATTTTTCTTATCTTGGAGAGACTGTATTCCTATTTTTTAAAAGTTCTTTTGAAGTTAACTGTTTATTTTAATTGGATCTTTGCATTTTTTTCTCTCCATATCATGTTTTCTTTTTTTTGCTAGCCCACATTCACTGTCTGTGACCAGGTCAGTAAATATTGATGTATGCCTTGAAGGATCACAGAACAAAATTCCATATTGTTATTTTACCAATTAAGATTAGGCTATATAAATTTTTTATGTTCATATTATTTTTTACAAAACCTAATCAATTCATCTCATGTTATTGCTGTGTCTGTGATTCTTTTCTGGATAGCTGTGTTACTAGATTTTTCTTATTTTGTGCATTCTAGTGGAGCTTTTCTTTCCTATGTAATTTTCTTAACCATTTAACATAAAGCTGTTAATAACTAATGGATACTGATCACAATTGGCCATGATTTTCAATTGACTTATTACTCTCTAATGCCAGGAAAAATTAAATTTTTATAAATTTTTTATTCAGTTCAACAAATATTAAGAGTTTTTATGCTAGGACAACACCAGGACAAAAATGAAATAATCAGTTTTCACTTCTACCTTCATGAAGGGCTGAAGGTAGATTTTCTTTGAACTCTTGAGGCTTTATTTCCATTATGCTACATATATTGTCAATTATGACATCATTAAGCTATGATTTAATTATAACTTACATTTTTTTGCTACCATCCTTTTTTAAAAACCATTTACCATCTGTCTTAGAGTAGGTACCAAGTATCACTTCCAAGGCAGAAGAGTGATAAGGGCTAGGCAGTGGGGATTATGTAACTTGCCCAGGGTCACACAGCTAAGAAATGTCTGAGGCCAGATTTGAACCCATAAACTGCCATCACTTTGAAAGATGGTGTATAAATGAGATAGTGGCAGGAATTTTTTTAGGTATTCTTTTCCTTTTAACAATATTGAGAAGGAAAAAGGAATACTTTGAAAATTACATTGTTAGAGGGGCAGCTGGGTAGCTCAGTGGATTGGGAGCCAGGCCTAGAGATGGGAGGTCCTAGGTTCAAATTTGGCCTCAAACACTTCCCAGCTGTGTGACCCTGGGCAAGTCACTTAACCCCCATTGCCTAGCCCTTACCACTCTTCTGCCTTGGAACCAATATGCAGTATTGATTCCAAGACGGAAGGTAAGGGTTTAAAAAAATAATAATAAAAATAAAATACAATTACATTGTCAAGACTGTTGGAAAATGTGTGCTACCCTAATATAATCTTTTGTACATAGCAGTTAGCAAATACAGTGGAACTGATTTTCCTTAATATCTTAAATATAATTTCAATATACGTTATAATAAAAAAATGGTTTTAGGTTGGTTTGCCTTTACCTTATTGATAGGATTTGTGTGCTATTGATGTGATACTTCTTTCTACCTTGGCCCTTTTAGAATATAGTGTGCTAGAGTCTGTGTTCACTATTTTATGAGCACAGGTTCCTAAGATGATGATGATGATTCTATATTTGCTAATTGATATATTATGATGCTTGCTCATCTGTTACAGCTATTTAAAGATGCTATCTTTAGACAAAAGTTTTACTTTCAATTTTGAGTAAATGGCAAGTTTTGTTGTTAGAATCCTATCTGATTCCATGTGACCCTGTTTAGTTTTTTGTTTTTTTTTTTTGCAAAATGGTCAGTATCATAGGATATTTGAGAATTTGAAAAACTTGGACTGTGAATCAGAATTACATTAAAATTCTAAGGCTGTATCTTAATAGTTGTATGTCTTAAGACACTTTTACTTATCCAAGCCTATGTAGCCTTTTATTTGAAAAAGAGAGATACTTGGTTTGCCTTAGTTCAGAGGGTTATTATGAGGATCATGTTAGTATTTTTAGAAATATTTTACAAACTGTAGAAATATAAGGTGTTATGATAATAATGCATCTAATTTATTTCTTTTACATTCAACTTTTTAACATTGAGCAGTGCCTAAAGAGTGATTGGAAGCAAAAGTAATAGTCTTGTTCAGACTCCAGTAGAAAAGAGAGGGAAGCATTAAACCGTATATAAGGATCCTTGCAGGTCCATATTAACATAGAAAACCACATGTTAACATTAGTAATGTTTTATTATATTTTCATTTATTCTGTTAATTATTTCCCAATTATATTTTGATCTAGTTCTGTTATACTTGGGAGTATGGTAGGCTACCTGTGACTTTGACACTTTTGCTTCAGTACTTCCAGAGGCAGAATCTTCTTTTAGTTCTAATATAACAACTATGAAATAACTTTTACTGTTACCTTTGAGAATAATTTTTCTTGATTAGATTCCATTTTGTGGGGGGAAGAAATTATTGCATCTTTAAATAAGTCACTGAGCAAACTACTGCAAAATTAGAACCTACTCCTTTTTAATGTACTTGACCATTTATTCCTGTCAAGCAAAAACCAAAATTATTAATTATTTAAGTTGAGGAAAGTAATTTTAAATGTCTCCAATTAAAGGAAGAACAACATGCAAACACATCTGCCAATTATGATGTGGAATTACTTCATCATAAAGAAGCACATGTAGATTTCTTAAAAAGTGGTAAGTAATTCATAGTTTATTTTTTTGATAGACTGTAGTAATCGAAGAATTTAAAATGGTAACTTGTTAAAAACAATTGTATATTTCTTTCTTTTTTTCTTTAAAAAAATACCCTTGCCTTCTGTCTTAGAATCAATACTATGAATTTGTTCCATGACAGAACAGCGGTAAGGGCTACGCAGTGTGGGTTAAGTGACTTGCCCAAGGTCACATAGCTAGGAAGTGTCTGAGACCATATTTGAACCCAGGACCTCCCATCTCTAGGCCTGGCTTTCTATCCACTGAGACACCTAGCTTCCCCTCAGGTATTCTTCTCTTAATCCTGGGAATTAATATATAAAATTATTCATTCAGCAAACTCTTAATAGGGCTCTACAGTGTGCAGAGTACTATTGGTTTCTAGCAATTTCCAGTTTTCTTAAAATTCTTTTAAGCAATTTTTTTTTAAACCCTTACCTTCTGTCTTGGAATCAATACTGCATATTGATTCCAAGGCAGAAGAGAGTGGTAAGGGCTAGGCAATGGGGGTTAAATGACTTGCCCAGGGTTACACATTTAGGAAAAGTCTGAGGCCAGATTTTAACCTAGGACCTATCGTCTCTAGGCCTGGCTCTCAATCCACTGAGCTACTCAGCTGCCCCCTTTTAAGCATTTTGTAAAGAGTGCTCTGTTTATTTTTTTAATATGGTTTTAAAATCCTTATGTGGTTGCCCCATTGTTGGATTTCCAAGTCTATTAACAAGTGTCCTTTGCAACCTAATTCTTTGGGTAACTTAGGATATTTCATTTTGCAATAACAATGCATTTTTTGGCTATAATTAATAATTGCAAACACTTATATAACACTTTAAAGTTTGCAAAGTTATTTTCATGCTTTATCTCCTTAGAACTTCACAATAGCCTGCTGAGGCAAAAGTATTCTCATTATTATTATTATTATTATTATTATTATTATCATCATCATCATCATCATCCCTTTTTCCTTTTTCTTTTTTTAAACCACTGGTGGTGTAACAGGCTTAGAGAATTTAAGTTACTTGTTCATAGTTATATACCTAGATCAACAGTAGTTGAATACTTGAATGAATTCCAAAATATTCAATTAAATGTCCAAAACTGAAATGCATTTTTGATTTG